>NW_024063135.1:0-250914 GCF_006381635.1 Hibiscus syriacus | reverse complement strand
AGGCTCATGTGGCTACATGGAGCGATGAAGAAGGTTCCGATGAAGAGGAACAAGAGTAGCAAACTGTGCTTGATGGCATTCGGGGAAGATTCTAAGGTAACCTCTAACTCATCTGATTTTGATGATTTATCTTATGATGAGCTATTAGAGGAATATAATGGGTTTGGCTTCGGATATGAGAAATTATTTTTAAAATATAGAAATGATGTTTCAAAATTGAAAATGAAAATAAACTCATATCCAAAAACCAACAATGATCTTGAAAGTAAAATTAAAGATTTGCAAATCAAATAGAAGAGTTTGAAAAGAAAAATTTAGATTTGCAAAATTTACTTTCAAAGGTCAATGATGATCATCAAAAGAAATTGATGATCTTAAAATCTTTTGAAAAAGTTGGAACAAAACGTTTTGAAAAAGGAGAAAATTCAAATCCAACTTTGTTAGAAAAGATTTTAGAAACTACAATCATAGAAATCCTCAACGAACCCTAAATGGTAAAATATTTAGAAGTATATGGGTTCCTAAAGGACTCATTACTACTAAAGATAAAGATATCCTACAAAAATGGATACCTAAGGGAACTAGGATTTTGGAAACTAATGATATGGACCCAAAGAATTTGGGTACCAAAAATCAAAATTAATCTATGTTTGTAGGGAAAGGAGCATTGCTACAAGGCACGGGAAACAAATTCAAACTCATGGTACCTTGATAGTGGATGCTCAAGACATATGACCGGAGACAAAAGCCGGTTCATTGAGCTTAACGCCAAAAATGGAGGAGAAGTGACTTTTGGAGACATTCAAAAGGTCACATGAAGGTATTGGTACAATAGGTAATACCTCTTCCATACAAATTAAAATGTTTTATATGTGAATGGATTAAAGCATAATCTATTGAGTATTAGTCAATTATGCGATAAAGGATTCAATGTCTTATTTGAAATTAATGGTTGTAAAGTCATTGACATTGCATCTAATCGGATTATGCTTGTTGGTCATAGAATAGGAAACATTTACATGGTGCATTTAGATTCTATTGATATGACTAATTTATGCCTAGTTGCTAAGGATGAGCATGATAGTTGGTTATGGCATAGGAGACTAGGTCATGCTAGTATGAGTGTTTTGCAACGGCTAATTCAAGGTGATTTAGTTCGAGGGTTGCCTAAGCTTAAATTTGATAATGATAAAATCTGTGATGCTTGTGCTAAAGGAAAACAAAAACGAGTTTCTTTTAATCTATTAATTATGTATCAACTAGTAGAGTATTACAATTGATCCATTTAGATCTTTTTGGGCCCTAGAACTACTAGCTTGGGAGGAAAACAATATGCATTTGTCTTGGTAATGACTATTCTAGATACACTTGGGTTCTATTCTTAAGTACTAAAGATGAAGCATTAAAAATTTCATCACATTTTCAAAATAATCCAAAATGAAAAGGTTACTCTATCACTAGTGTTAGAAGTGATCATGGAACTGAATTTGAAAATCTTGATTTATTGAGTTTTGTAATTCTAACGGTATTAGCCCACAATTTTTTCAGCACCTAACCCCTCAACAAAATGGAGTTGTTGAGAGAAAAATCGAACTTTAGAAGAAATGGCTAGAACCATGCTTTGTGAAAATAATTTGCCAAAATATTTTTGGCGGAAGCCACAAATACCGCTTGTTATGTTGTAAATCGAGTAATGATTTGGCCAATTTTAAAGAAAACTCCATATGAAATTCTCAAAAATAAAGCTAACATTAGCTATTTTCATCCTTTTGGATGTAAATGTTTTGTTTAAAACAACGGTAAAGAAATCTTGGTAAATTTGATGCTAAAAGTGATGAAGGAATTTTTCTGGGTTATTCCTTAAATTCTAAAGCTTATCGTGTATTAATAAAAAACTTTAGTGTAAAGAGTCTGACATGTTGTTTTCGATAATCCCCTTCCGAGGAGGATTCTTCTGTTAATGATGATGTAGGTATTGTACAAGCAAATGACGTTAGACATTACGTTGGAGAATCATCATCAAGGAAAAACAAAGATGAGAAACTCATGATCCCCTCGAGAATCCACCATTGAAGAAAGGGAAGTATCTTTCCAAGAGAGTACAACTATGTCAAGGATGGTGAAATTATAGGTGATCTATCAAAAGGGTAACTACTCGATCTTCTCTTAGAAATATCTGTAATTATGTTGCATTTATTTCATGCATAGAGCCTAAGAACATCAAAGAAGCATAAAAGATAACTTGGATTATGGCTATGCAAGAAGAATTAAATCAATTGAGAGAAGTAAAGTATGGACATTAGTTTGAAAGGCCTAGTGATAAATCTACTGTAGTACTAGATGGGTTTTTAGAAATAAACTTGATGAAGTGGTATATAGTGGAACAAGGCTAGACTTGGTATGCTCAATATACAAGAAGAAGGATAGACTATATGAAACATACGCTCCCGAGCTAGGATGGAAGCAATTAGAATGTTATTAGCATTTGCATGTTTCAATGAATTTAAATTATCAAATGGATGTTAAAAGTGCATTTTTAAATGGTTTTATAAAAGAAGACGTGTACGTGGAACAACCTCCAGGTTTTGAAGATTCAAATTTTTCCGGATCATGTTTAAAATTGACAAAAGCTCTTTATGGTTTAAAACAAGCTCCTAGAGCTTGGTATGAAAGATTGTCAAATTTTTTAATTGAAAAAGGTTTTTTTAAAAGGAAAGGTTGACACTACATTGTTTTTAAAGAGAAGGTAAGATTTATTAGTAGTTCAAATTTTTTGTGATGATATAATATTTGGTTTCTAATGATGATTTCTTTGTCAAGAATTTTCTAAGCTAATGCAAAGTGAATTTGAGATGAGCATGATGGGGAGCTCTCATTTTTCTTGGGACTCCAAATCAAGCAAAGAAAAGATGGCATCTTCATTAATCAAGCTAAGTACGTCAAAGATATGCTCAAGAAGTTTGGACTGGAAAATGGAAACCTCATAACACTCCAATGAGCTCTTCAACAAAGCTTGACTTAGATAATGAGGTAAATGTGTAGATGTTAAATTATATAGGTCAATGATTGGCTCTTTGCTTTATCTAACTGCAAGTAGACCGGACATTATGTTTAGTGTTTGCTTATGTGCTAGATTTCAATCATGTCCTAAGGAATCACATTTACTAGCTGTTAAGAGAATCTTTAGATACCTTAAGGACACTCCTAGTTTAGGACTTTGGTATCCTAGAGACTCTATTTTAGCTTGCATGCTTTTTCTGATGCGGATTATGGAGGATGCAAATTAGATAGGAAAAGCACCTCCGGTACTTGCCAATTCCTTGGAAATATGCTGATTTCTTGGTTTTCAAAGAAACAAAATTGTGTTGCATTATCTACCACTGAAGCTGATACATTTCAGCTGGTAGTTGTTGTGCACAAGTTTTATGGATGAAACAACAACTTTTTGATTATGGAATTGAAATATTACTATTCCTATCAAGTGTGACAATACTAGTGCTATTTGTCTCACTAAAATCCCATCCAACACTCTAGAACTAAGCACATTGAAATAAGACATCACTTCATTAGAGACCATGTCACTAAGGAAGATGTAGTTCTAGAATTTGTTGATACTTTGCACCAATTAGCGGATATCTTTACAAAACCCTTAGACAAGGAAAGATTTTGGACACTTAGGAGAGAATTAGGTTTACTGACCTATCTTCACTTAGTGTTTAAAATAATTTTAGCACTTTTAATAAATACTGAAAAATGCTTACTATAATAATTTTTGATTGCATTCTTGCTATAATTAGGGGGAGTTTGTGATTTTTAGTGAAAATTAATTTTATGTTCAAAAATCGATTAAAGATTAATTTAATTGTTTGAACATAATTAATTTTTGATATATGAGTTGCCAATACCACTAGAAAAGATTAATTTAGCATTTTGTGCTTAAAAAAAATCGGATTTTAGCATTTTGGTGCAGAGGGAATCGATTCCCCCCTTGAGGGAACCGATTCCTCCTTTGAAGGGGAACCGATTCCCCCCACAGGGGAATCGATACCCCCCTGGGGTTCTGTTAAAATCGAACAGAAAACCCCAAAATCCCAAACCCTCTTTTTATTATTTCTTCCGCCGTTTTCACCCTCTAACCCCTCAAATCTCCATTTTTTACCTCAAATCAACGATATTAATCGGAATTTGCTTCATAAATCATCTTCCAAACCTGTTGGAATCATTAAAATCGTGCAAACAACATCTAAATCCACTCAATCTTCATATTTCAAGGTAAATTTTTCTAAACTCTTTATTTCATTATTTTTGAACATAGGATTAGTTTCAATTAGTTCTAGGTTGAAATAGTGATCGGGCATTGATTATTTAGTGATTAGAAACTAGATGTTACAACTAATTTCATCAAAGACACAAGAATTTTTCAAATTTTTAAATTTTCGAAATAAAAAAAAAAATGTTATTTTTCAAATTATTGTGTTTTGATCAAATTATATTGTTATTATGAAAAACTATACATATTGTTTCTCAAAACCATATTTTTCAAAAGTTTTTCAAAAACTTTGCCCATTAGGATTGTTTTAGAGAATCTTGAAATATTGAGGACTCATTTGAGTTTTGGGATTAATTGAATTGCATACACTTGTTTTAAAATTGCAGGTTATTATATCTATTCCGATTTTCTTCACCATGTCAAATCCTAAACGTCCTAGGTCTTCATCTAGTCGTTCTAGTCGTCAACCAAATCCACCTCAAATCCTCCTTCTATTCCAATTTCTAATCCCAATCCCACTGATCCTAACTTGACTATCCAAAATTCGTGTTTCAATCATCCTGGGTCTAGAAATCACCGATATTGGTATTATCAGTATTTCGATTCTTACAAAATCCGGGAAGAACGTATTCCTTCTCGTCAAGCTATGTTAGCTATCAATTTTAAATATCTTCCCATTTTACAAGAATGGAAATTTGATAAACTATTTGATCTTGAACCCATCGTTTACCATCAACTTGTTCGTATATTCTACTCTAATGCCGTATGTGTTAAAACCAAGCTGAAACCGAAACCATAGGAATTCGTTCCTACCTTCTAGGACAATTCTATATATTGACCCGGCATATATAGCCAATACTTTTGGATTAGATAATGATGGTATTTCGAATGAAAACAAATCTTAGGTTCTCGTTATAAAAGAAGGGATAGTGCGAGTGTCTTAGACCTACATGAGCGTTTTCTTCATCTAATGATTTCTTGGTGGTTTCGACCATCCGGAGGTCGTTATTCTACTCTTAGAGCTTTGGATCTTTGGTGGTTACATTGTTTTGAAAACCGTATTAAAATTAACCTACCTCAGATTATTTTTGCTGAAATTGTTGAAACCGTAAATCTTGTTCCTAACAAGAAACACTGTTCATCTCTAGTTTACGGTTGCTTTTTGAGTAATCTGTTTTCCAAAGCTGGGCTTAGAGTCGGTCTAGATGCCGTTTTTCCTCTTAAGAAACAAATAAATCTTCTTTCCTTAACGAGAGCGGGATGGGTAAAGGACAAAGAAACCGTGAATGGGTTCGTTCTTCTACTCCGGGAGCTAGTTCTTCACAAGCTCCACCCGAAGCTGACGAAGATCCCGAGTTTGAACAATTAATGAGGGATATTGATGAAGTTGAAGAAGAACCTGATCAGCCCGAAGAGCAGCCCGAGGAGCAAGCACAACAAACGCATCAAATGCCTCCATATTTTCAATCCTTTATGGAGACATTCGATTACCGATACGCTACCATGGACTCGCGTTTTTCCTCTATAGAGTCTCATTTATCCACAATGGGAGCTCAACAATTAGAGATTCTTCGGGAGATGCGTGCAAACAATGAATCAACCAACGCTCGTATCAATGAACTCACACACGAGATGGCCGCTATGCGAGCCCGTTTTCCTCCTACCGATCCGGATGCTTGATTTTATGTTTAGCTTTAAAACTTTGAACAAAATGAATATTGTTTCAACATTTTGATATGTTTGATTTTGTGGATTGTTGGTTTTTGGATATATGAATGGTGTGAACTTATATGTTTGGTTTTTTTATTCATTTTTGCATCATTTACATTATCATTAGCAATATGACCAATTTTGCCATATCACATTATTTATGAATATTGATTTATGAAACTAATGGCTAACCTCTCTTTGATTATGATCTTAGCAGCTTAAGCTTATAATTAATAAATCAATTGTCTAAATGATTTACAAAACCTTGTTTTACAATGACTTTTTGATTTAACAAAAAGGGGGAGAAGAATAAGTGTTAAAGTAAGGGGGAGTAATTTCTAATTTCAAAACTTGATTTCAAAAATCTTAAAATTACTAAAATGTTTTGTTATATCAAAAAGGGGGAGATTGTTGAAACATTTTAATATTTCGATATAACAAATTAAGTTAAATGGATTTTAAGATTTTCCAAATGATTTTCTAAGTATATTCGATATAACTATTCGAATATCAAACATTACTCCAATATTTCAAAATCATTTTTGATCCTTACTTAAGTGTAAAATTAAGTTTTAATCATAAAACAATTTCAAAATATTTTACAAAGTATTTCGAACCAATTCAAAGCCAAAATTCCAGAATACTCAGAGGGAACCGATTCCCCCCCATAGGAGGAACCGATTCCCCCCTGAATGGTTTGGCTCCGAGATTTCCAGAATGCTCGGAGGAACCGATTCCCCCCAAGGGGGTACCGATTCCCCCCTGTTCAACGGTCGAAATATTTGAATTTTACACTTAGGGAACCGATTCCCTATGATAGGGAACCGATTCCCCCCACTGTCCAAGCTGTTTTATTAAATGTTTTCACACTAAAACGGCTATAATATCTTCTCTAATTATCCCCAACGTTCAGAAGTGATTCAAGGTGTATTTAAGCAAGCTTAGAAGCCATTGATCAACAACAAGAAACATCAAGCAACTAGAATCAAGAGAGAATCAAAGAGAAAGCATCAAACCTCAAGTTTGAGCATTTCAAGCCCATTTTCATTCAATATTCATTTTGCTTTCAAGAACACTTTTTGTGCTCAATTGTATTCATCTTTGAGTGTTCTTTTCTTTGTTCTAGAATTGTGCAAACATCTTACCTTGTGAGGTTTTCTTGTAAGTTTGCAAATTTGTAATCTTCTCTTTGAGAAAAGAGTGTTCTCAAGAGTTGGGGTATACTCTTGAGGGAATTGTAAGGTTATCTCTTTGGCCTCAAAAGAAAGAACAAATTAGTGAATTTGTTGGAAAATCCTTAGTGTGGATAGCTAAGGTAGTGGACGTAGACTTTGTTTGAGAAAGTCGAACCACTGTAAATCGCTGTGCAATTGCTTTCAATTTTCTGCAAAAGCTTCCACAAAATTTTTATTGCCAATTCACCCCCCTCTTGGCCAATTTCGTCATTCGATTAACTCAACAGATACCTTAAATCACTAAATATGCTTACTTTTGTTATTTATATTTGGATCTGTAATGTTTTCTTGATTGTATTCTAGTCCTTTATGTATGTACATATTTTGTACATTATGTTTTTATATGTATTATAGTAAATAAACATTATTAGCCCTATTGGCTATATATATTTTTATTCTATATATTTCAAATACTATTTATTTTCATCATACCTCCTTATCTATTAAGGTGTTACTCGAATATTTCTAAGAATATTTATTTGTAGAATGGGCGTGGAAAGCACTACTTGATCAAAGTAGTTCCATCTGATACGACATTCGAACGAAATGTGAACTTGAAATAAATCGAATTTTTTTAAATGATAATTAATTTTTTTTATTCAAATGACGCAATGCATGTTTTTTAATAATTTATTTTATTCAATTACCGATAGTCAATTTATATTCGATTTGTGCTTTTGACAACACTGAGGATATGACATTTCTCGTATAAAAGAGAAGTAGAGGGGATAACCTTCTCATCGGAGGATGTGTAAATCCCATGATTTCTCTTTAAAATAAGGAATGACCTTTAACAAATAATTTGAAAAATATCATTTTCAATAAAAGGATCGTAATTTAACTATTGACACGAATTCACAATTTCCACTGTAACACCCCAACCCGTATCTGACCCGAATACGAATATGAGATGTCAATTGATTTTTAAAAACGATATTCTTACAAAATATCAAAATATTTGAACTCTTTTTAAGAAAATACGATAATATATTGTTGAATCATGTTTGTTATAACCAATTTAAGAAAATATACATTTTATGAACAGTAAAATACAGTATGAACAACACTACGAACAGTAATGAACACTACCATGAACAGTGAAATATTTCGAATATCAATTGTGTATCGATGCGCTGCTACAGTGCATCGATGCACTGAAACAGTATTGTTACAGTAACTTTCGTAAAACGTTCATAAACTCGTAAAAATTTAACCGTTCATTATTATACATTTTTCCATTTACATAAACACGTTTAAAACATTACAAAACTCTATCATATGATTTTAACAAAACCAATCAAAACATATCGTATTAAAACCTTTATTTACATACCAACCACTTTCCTTATTACAAAATACATACTATACATTTCTTTTCTGATTTGATCTTTGGAAATGAGAAACTGACTTATCTTGCATAACTTTTACCAATCTTCCTCTTCTCGAAACCTACGCGTGAAACAATCACACGCTAAGTCGTTGACTTAGTGAGGCATATAAACATATAATGGAAACCATAAAACATATCATAAAGAAATGCACTTAACATCATATAATTCATATCAAATCCATGAACAATTATTACGATCATATCATATAAAAGCATATATCATTTCTATAACATATACCCACATGTACATATATCCTTATCAACACGTTTAACATTTCACATTCATTATCATTAATTCTTATAACTTAACACCCTTACATAAATCCTGTGATCTATTCCATATAACAAATCACATATATATATAATGTTCAGTATACTTATTAAATCTCTTTATTAGCCCATGTACACTGTTGAGAACTTAAGGTATGTGAGTACATTGAGGTTGTACACCACTATGCTGTCAGCACAGCTCGTATAAATATCCCGAAGGACAAGTCCATAGATTCAGAAGAACTTAGGTAATCAGTCCATATGTCCCGAAGAACATAGGTAAACAGTCCATATGTACCGAAGAACATAGGTAAACAGTCCATATATCCCGAAGAACATAGGTAAACCCTCGACCTTTGGTATGCCAACTATACCCCTAGCTCTCATATCACATAACATGGGCATTATCATTTATAACAGTTCACATTTTCACATCACTTATTCATATCATTTCTCTTATAAACACATATATCTTCTTTTCTGTCACGTATCACATGTACATGTAATCATTGATCTTATATCATATAACGTTCTCATATATTCTCATTGCCACATAGTTCATATCACTTTGCATGTAATCACATTTATCATTAATCAAATAATATTTTAGGAGTCACTTATTACCATAGTAACTCCATCATTGGCTCATCGCAAGCCAATGTTTATTCAATACATAAGTACAAATTAAATTGCACTCACCTTAGCCTTGTTTGATTTGAATCGATTCTAGAACTTATCTCTTTCTCGATCGTTTCTAATCCCTCGATATTTGCGAAACAAATTTACGTTCACTATATACATAATTATACATTTATACATATTAGTAATACAATTGTATACTCTAATCTTCTAATTATTATACTAAAGGAAAGACCAATTTCATTTCTTGTATAAAATAGGTATCGGTACATCCCTAACTGAGATATAGATACCCTGTTTATGGTATAGATACTCTGTCTATGGTATAGATACCCTGATAACATTTTGGAAATTTTCATCTTCAAGGGGGTATCGATACCCCCTATAGGGTATCGATACTATACTGACATTCTGTAATTTTCGTTCAAGAGGGGTATCGATACTCCTTCATAGTGTATCGATACCTTATGACAAGAAATTATATTTTGAGTACGAAAATCACCTCATTTCTGCTCAAACACTTCCTATTTCATTCCTTTACATATACTTAACTCATCTACTCATACTTGAACTCATTAATACTCATTTAATACATCCTTAACTTCAAAAATCCACTTCTCTACCTAGAATTCAAGAATCATACTCAATTTTCAATATGTTCTAAATACAATTCTAACACTTCATATTCCTTAATTAGGTTAATGACAAATCAAATTCATCCTCCAAATTCATTTACACATTCTTATACAAAATTTCACTTCAAAACCCATTTTCTTTAATCTATCATAACTCTTTTATCTTTTGATTTTAAGATAACTTAAGCTTTCCTTAAGCTTAGTTATCATCTAATGATCAAAACCCATGCTTTAAATCAACAAATAATCAACTAATGAGAAAACTTACCTTTGCAAGCTTGCTCTCTCTTTCTCTCGTACATGAAGAAGAAGAAGATGAAGTGGAGAAATATCTCCTAATCCTTATCCCCTCATACATATATATCATCATTTTTTTCGAAGTCAAATGACCATTTTGCCCTCTCATTCTTTTAATAATTACTAATAACCCTTCAGTAATTATTTTTAAATAAGTCATTGAACTATTCGACTTTTCCACTTTAATCACTAAATTCTAAAATTTTACAATTTAGTCACTAACCCGGTATTGAGGATGTTACAAATCTCCCCTCCTTTTAAGAAAATTCGTTCTCGAATTTTCACTACATATCTTGATAAAAACATATCTTCTAATGTTCTCATGTTGCTTCACTTACTTAATCTTTCTTGCCATCATCAGGAAACTTTCTTTTCAATCCTTTAGCTTTTCAACTACCTTTTCCTTTATACATTCATATAATGTCACTTATCACATAAACAGTAATATCCATTTCCATTACTTAATATCATCAATCCATCTCTAATTCCTCATAACAGTAACCAAATTCTTATTCCATCATCATTTGACAAAAATACAACTTTAAATCTTCTTCAAATATGATTAAACATATACTTTATAAAATCAAACAATCTTTTCACATCACCTTGCATGCTTTTCGTATTTCTATATCGAACTTATCATCTAAACTTCCATATAACTTTATCATACTTAACCCTTTCATTTTCTTTTTCCATTTAATTTCCTTATCCCTTTACTCCGTTATAAATCAAAATCTCCTTGTAACATATATCATATCTTTTTCTTCAGACTCTCATACTCTTTTCATATGGCTTATACTTATCTCTGATTATCGATCTTTATCGCATCTTTGTAACTTTGATAATCAACTTTACTTATACAGAACCTTATTCTTCACCATCTCTTATACTTTTATTTTTCTTCCTCAAAGTTCTCTTTAAAACTTGTAAATACTCTTCTCTTTCAATCCTTACTTTCCCTCAAACATAAGAATCATTATTTCCTTCACTACATCACATTCAGATTATCAACACATTTTTCCTCACGTAATCTTGTTAGTCAACGCTAACTCTTTCTTCTAGAGTACAAACCCTTATCATATCCACACTCTTGCTTATACACAATATTATCCCTTTATTTCAAATCTATAACTCTGATTTCATCCATCTTATAAACGTATCACTGATGAACTTATTATTGAACTCTTCTACAATTCTAACGACATCATTTGATCTTTTAACGTTCTTATGATGACATTTGTCCACCATACTCTAGTTTTCTCCCATAGTAACGAAACTTCTCAATTTAACTTCTCCACTTTGGAGAAATAAAAACCATCTAACATTATCTTCATATCATTTATTCCAAAGGTTTGTAACAACAAAACCTTCCTCAAATTTACCCTTGAACTCGAGTACTTTTAACTCTTTTCGATACATTCATTCTATGAGTTAAAGAATGATAAAATTGAAAAAACAATCAAAATATCATTCCACATCATGAAAACATTTTCTAATCTTATACAGGCACTTCCTGAGGTGTTCGCTCTTCTCCCTGCCTGGCCAGAGCAGGTGAATGCTATTACCTTCAGGTATATCGCCTTGTGCTTCACTTTGGAAGCTCTCATATATTCATGTGCTCATATCATTTCTTCTATCACATATCACGTATGCATATGCTCATCCAATTCATATCATATAACATATTTCATTTGCATATATTCACATATCATCTATCATACCATATAAAAATATATATATCATAAATCATTCTCAAGTATTCACTTATCTTATATAACATAACACTTTAACTCTATTATCAAGATAGTATACTCCTTACACTATCATATTAGAATTTTTTTTCACTTTGTGTTGGCATGTATACTTTTTAAAACATTGTTAACTTCACTTTTAGCATAGAATCGGCTAAACCGTAGCTCTGATTCCATTAAATGTAACACCCCAACCCTTATCCGACCCGAATACGAATCTGAGATGTCACATTGACTTTTAAAAACCATATTCTTGCAAAATATCAAAACATTTGAACTCTTTTTACGAAAATACGATAATATATTGTTGAATCATGTTTGTTATAACCAATTTAAGAAAATATACGTTTTATGAACAGTAAAATACGGTATGAACAGTAACATGAACATTGAAATATTTCGAATATCAATTGTGTATCGATGCACTACTACAGTGCATCGATGCACTGATACAGTACTGATACACTACTGCTACAGTAACTTTCGTAAAATGTTCATAAAACTCGTAAAAATTTAACCGTTCATTATTATACATTTTCCATTTACATAAACACGTTTAAAACATTACAAAACTCTATCATATGATTTTAACAAAACCGATCAAAGCATATCGTATTAAAACCTTTATTTACATGCCAACCATTATCCTTATTACAAAATACATACTATACATTTCTTTTTTGATCTGATATTTGGAAAGGAGAAATTGACCTATCTTGCATAACTTTTACCAATCTTCCTCTTCTCGAAACCTACGAGTGAAACAATCACGCGCTAAGTCGTTGACTTAGTGAAGCATATAAACATATAATGGAAACCATAAAACATATCATAAAGAAATGCACTTAACATCATATAATTCATATCAAATCCATGAACAATTATTACGATCATATCATATAAAAGCATATATCATTTCTGGAACATATACCCACATGTACATATATCCTTATCAACACGTTTAACATTTCACATTCATTATCATTTAATTCTTACAACTTAACACCCTTACATAAATCATGTGATCTATTCCATATAACAAATCACATATACATATAATGTTCAGTATACTTATTAAATCTCTTTATTAGCCCATGTACACTGTTGAGAACTTAAGGTATGTGAGTACATTGAGGTTGTGCACCACTATGTTGTCACCACAGCTCGTATAAATGTCCTGAAGGACCAGTCCATAGATTCAGAAGAACCTAGGTAATCAGTCCATATGTCCTAAAGAACATAGGTAAACAGTCCATATGTCCCGAAGAACATAGGTAAACAGTCCATATGTCCCAAAGAACATAGGTAAATAGTCCATATGTCCCGAAGAACATAGGTAAACCCTCGACCCTTGGCATGCCAACTATACCCCTAGCTCTCATATCACATAACATGGGAATTATCATTTATAACAGTTAACATTTTCACATCACTTATTCATATCATTTCTCTTATAAACACATATCTCTTCTTTTATGTCACGTATCACATGTACATGTAATCATTGATCTTATATCATATGATGTTCTCGTATATTCTCATTGCCACATAGTTCATATCACTTTGCATGTAATCACATAGATCATTAATCAAATAATATTTTAGGAGTCACTTATTACCATAGTAACTTCATCATTGGCTAATTGCAAGCCAATGTTTATTCAATACATAAGTACAAATTAAATTGCACTCACCTTAGCCTTGCTTGATTTGAATTGATTATAGAACTTATCTCTTTCTCGATCGTTTCTAATTCCTCGATCGTTGCGAAACAAAGTTACGTTCACTATCTACATAATTATACATTTATACATATCAGTAATACAATTGTATACTCTAATCTTCCAATTATTATACTAAAGGAAAGACCAATTTCATTTCTTGTATAAAATAGGTATCGGAACATCCCTAACTGAGATATAGATACCCTATCTATGGTATAGATACCCTGATAACATTTGGAAATTTTCACCTTTAGGGGGTATCGATACCCCCTATAGGGTATCGATACCATACTGATATTCTGTAATTTTTCGTTCAAGAGGGGGTATCGATACCCCTTAATAGGGTATCGATACCCTATGACCAAAAATTATATTTTGAGTACGAAAATCACCTCATTCTGCTCAAACACTTCCTATTTCATTCCTTTACATATACTTAACTCATCTACTCATACTTGAACTCATTAATACTCATTCAATACATCCTTAACTTCAAAATTCACTTCTCTACCTAGAAATCAAGAATCATACCCAATTTCAATATGTTCTAAATATAATTCTAACACTTCATATTTCTTAATTAGGTTGATGACAAGTCAAATTCATCCTCCAAATTCATTTACACCTTCTTATAAAAAATTTCACTTCAAAACCCATTTTCTTTAATCTATCATAACTCCTTTATCTTTTGATTTTAAGATAACTTAAGCTTTCCTTAAGCTTAGTTATCATATAATGATCAAAACCCATGCTTTAAATCAACAAATAATCAACAAATGAGAAAACTTACCTTTGCAAGCTTGGCTCTCTCTTTCTCTCGTACATGAAGAAGAAGAAAATGAAGTGGAGAAATATCTCCTCATCCTTATCCCCTCATACATATATATCATTATTTTTTTTTCAAAGTCAAATGCTCATTTTGCCCTCTCATTCTTTTAATAATTACTAATAACCCTTCAGTAATTATTTTTAAATAAGTCATTGAACTATTTAACTTTTCCACTTTAATCACTAAATTCTGAAATTTTACAATTTAGTCACTAACCCGGTATTGAGGATGTTATATCCACTATTTGCGACAATATATAAGCGATTAAGTACCAATTTTGGGAGTTGTGGGGGTGCTTATCATTCCCATGTGTAACCGACTCCTGAACCCGTTCCGTCTAGTTCTTTGGTAAACGCAGACCAATTTTTGTCTTAAAAAATGATTTTTCTTAAATTATTTTAAAAGACATTTTTAGGTATTTGACCTACCTAACCCAAAGGTCGATGGCGACTCCCATTCAATTTAATTCAAATTAATTTAAAATCGCCAATTTTTTTAAATAATGTCATAATTATTTTTTAAAATGATATTTAATTGTTTTTCAAAAAAAAATGGTTATGACAAGAGGCATGAACCAAGCTACTTCAGTGGTTGAAGGAACTATTGTTATTTTTAGGGACGTCATGTTCGAGCATCAGAGATTGTATTATATTTGAGCTTTTATTATCAAATAGTTGAATATTTAAAATATATACTACCACTTGTAAGCACTTTATATTAATAAAAAATTAAAATTAGAAAGAAAAAAAGTTCAATAGTAACTTAATTTGGGTTTTTCTCAAAGCTCTTGTGGGGTAGAATCGTGGGAGACATGTCCATAACAAATGACTATCTATAATGTTGCTAAACCTTATCCTGTCTAATGAATTTGATACCCATCACATCTTAAGATTTTAAATTCCCAATTTCTTTTTATTTAATTTTCTTGATTTTTGACCATTACATTTGGTTCATGAAAAAAATGGACCACAACTAATATTTAGATTGATGGACTTAGAATAAAGGGACAAAACAAACAAATGTGGCAATTTTATTATTTCTCTGCTTTTAACTGGAGAGCAAGATCTGAATTGGGAAGATGTCATGAGACCATGGAAATTAACAATTATACAACGGCTAGATTGTAGAGGGAAAAAAAGTTTTAGGTAAACTACGTATTTATTCATCTAATTATTCGTGCGGTTTTATCTTGGTCACTTATTATTATTTTTAAATCATATCTAATGTTACATTTTGGTTTTATTTTTATCATTATATTAATAAAACTATCGATGTGGTATTTTTATTTTATTTTCTAAGATAACATGATATTTCTTATGATGAATCATCAATATCACCATTAAGTTTTTAACTGTTGGTGACTAAAATGAAACCAAATCGTAACATAAATTACTTTAAAAAATAGTTGAATGATCAAAATAAAACCTCGTGAATAATTAGATGACTAAATATGTAGTAACAAACTTTCTTAAAATAGTAAATAAATTATCTTTAATTAGTTCTTTAAGACATCGATAAAGTGGATCCATATGTATTTTTATTCTATATTTGATTTAGACACAATATAATAAATTCTATCATTATATTATAATATAATATAATATAAATATATATATATATATAATATAATATAATATAATATATATAATATAATATAATATAAATATATATAATATAATATAATATAATATAATATAATATAATATAATATAATAATATAATATAATATAATATAATATAATATAATATAATATAATATAATATAATATAATATAATATAATATAATATAATATAATATAATATAATATAATATAATATAATATAATATAATATAATATAATATAATATAATATAATATAATATAATATAATATAATATAATATATATATATTAATGGTTAGTTATTGCATAGTTGTACGTTATTAATTTGATTATTCCCTTAACCAATTATATTATTTGAAGAGTTTGAATCAAAGTTTAATGATTAAATTAGGCTTAAACTAAAAAATAAACTATGTTATTTTTTTGATTTAGGTATCTAAATTATTTTTGGCCAAACTAGATACTTAAATTATTATATGTAACCACTTTAAGTATCTAGCTATTTTTTTTATCAAAATAAGTCTATAAATTATACCATTTTCTGCTTTAAGCCCTAAAATAGTTTTTTTTATCAAAATAAGTACTTAAGTTTGTATGGCATGTCAACATCTTATTGATCGAAAAATAATTTTTTAACTGAAAAAAATTAAGACTTAAATAATTAAATATAATAGTTTAAGTACCTAATTTGATCAAAAAGTTATTTAAGTATCTAAAGCAACAACATAGTTTAGATAATTATTTTTACTTTAAGTCATTAAATATATATTTTTTCTAAACTTAAAGATCAAATTAAAAAATTAATCTTTTTTATTAACGTGAAGCTATTAAACTAACAAAATATTATTATTTTAATTATTATAAGTTATAAAACGATAACATAGATAATTAAAAATATTATAAATTAATAACGTTAATAGCTAAAATATATTTTTTTAATTTTTTTGACGATAACTAGTTATGAGGTTAAAATGGCAATTTATATATATGTGTGTGTGAATGTTAATTAGAAAGGGCTCGAGTGAATGAGAAAAGGCATTATACGTGTGGGTGAAAGCGACTTAACGAGTGTCACCGACTGACTCTTTTAACGATTCCCTTTTTTGAGGGGAAATGAACCCAAGGTCACTAAACTATTGGTTTGATTTTGTTTTGATCACTGAAATGTTTTTTCAATTAGGTCAATAACTTTTAGTTTGGTTTCAATCAAGCCACCAATTGTTAAATTGTTGATGCAAAATAAGATGAGACTGGTAGACTTGAACTTGAGTAGGGGAGCACCTAGTTACGGAGTCAAGCTCAATAGTTGGTTGGTTGACAATATTATATAATATATATTATTTTATTAGTGAAAATTAAGAAAAATGAAAATTAGGTTGGGAGATTTAAACCTAGGTCTAAAGGGGTATAGAAGTATCTTATTATCGAGTCAAGTTCAATACTTGATTCAATATATATACACACACACGTTTAAGGCTTAAAGTAAAAATAAGTATTTAAATTATGTTTCTCTTTTACTTTAACTATTTTTTGGTTAGACTAAATACTTAAATTATTATATTTAATTTTTTGAAAGTCTTAATATTTTTTAGATAATTTTTTTTTCGACCAATAAGATATTGACACGTCATACAAAATTAAATACTTGTTTTGTCAAAAAATATTTTAGGGGCTTAAAATAAAAAAGAGATATAGTTTAGGAACTTATTTTGACCAAAAATAGTATAGGTAATTAATATAGTTATATATAATAATTTAAGTACCTAGTTTGACAAAAAATAATTTAAAAACCTAAATTAAAAATAGCATAGTTTAATTAATTTTTTAGTTTAAGCCTATGCTAAACTTTAGTTAATGAAAGACATTTTCTCAAATAGAAATGAGTAAAAGATTTAGACCTAGGAACTAAGTGTCAATACATTAAATCAAATTAAATATTTATTTCATGATTGACAAAAACTATATTTTAAACAAATTATGTTTGATATAAAACTTGTATATTCTAAAGCTAATTTCAATTTTGTTTTCTTTGCCGCTTTTTTATTACAATTGTATAATCACTAAATTAAAATTTCAATCTAATTAAATTAAAATTTTCAATCTAATTAACAGTTTTAAAATATTATTTGTGTGTATATATATAATTGAAGTATATTTTATTAAAAATGAAAAATAAAATATCACACATATATAAAAGTATATTTATATACAAATATACATTTTTAATATTTTTAATTAGATTAAAAAAACTATACATACATATAATCACATTTCATAATGTATTTCCTTTAAAGGTAATGAATGAAGCACAACTCCAAAACTATAAATACATTAGATACTAATTAATTTATATATCCACCTTCCCCTAAATTTCGTTTGTCCAAATTTTTCTAGCCTCGAATGCCCTTGTCTTTTATTATTGTTGTTGCATCCTTCCTCTTGAATGATCTAAAATTATTTGTGCTGAACTGTAATTTCTATTACAGTGCATGATTGACATCATTTATGAATACCCAATCTAGAAAATATGCTATTTTGTTTAAATTTGTCAAATCATAGTTGCCATAATTATCCGACAAGAAGAAATGTCATACTTTGCCTTATTTCTTGAAAATTGGTATAATCAATAGCTATACTCTTTCCATAAATTTCTAATAAAACGTACTCTCTCTCCCTCCCTCTCTCTCCCTCCCTCTCTCTTCCTCCCTTCTGGAAAGAGATGGAAATTTATCGTTAAAAAAAATGTGATGAACAAATGTTACTGATTGAGTCTACATATGATGTGATGATCTGAGTCCATCTAATATATATCTATATATATTTATATCGGCTAAAATTCAATTACTTATTGTAAAATTAAAAAGTTTTACATTTTAAATACGTTAAAAATAAAAATAAAATAAAATTAATAGTAAGAAATAAAAAATATTTATTGAAAAAAAGAGTTAATCTTATTTTTTGATTTTTCCTCATTCAACGATCCTAAAAATGTGTAAAACTAAAAAATTTACCCTAGGCGTAAATGAATCATAACCCTATTTATATATATTCCACTTCAATTTTTTTTTTAAAAATAACATTTTTCTTAATCAGTTACGCTACTTGATAGGTTGATCACTCTTTATATATGAAAATTATTTACTTTAATTATATTTATACATGAGAGTATAATTCTAACATTTGATGATCTACACTCCAAACTCACAAGAAAATAAACGAAATTATAAAATAAACAAAAAAAAAAACCTGCCTTTGGATGTGTATTATTTCTAATATATTAGCTTACAAGTTTTGTTATAATATTTGATCTATCTTTTCTTCTTACATATATTATATTTTCTGTTTTCATCATCATCTTCTTCTTCTTCAAGTTTCACCACATTCATGCCAGCAAACAAGCATGGTGACACACCGCCGGAGAATGTAGAACCTTGCCCTTTGTTCCTTCACCAGCTGGCTGCACCGCCGTCCGAACGTCTTACACGGATTCGCCACGTGCCTATCACAGAAGCTTCTGTTGCCGATGTCTTGCTTCATTTTTCTTTTTTCTCCGCTAGGAAAATATGATGATTCAATTTAGTTATGAAAATGGAGGAGAAGCAAAGAGAAATTAAAGTGGAGAAGAAGGAAGACTTTGTGGGTTTATATAATTTTGATAATGTTCAAAGGACATGAATTAATTGGACACATAAAATGACAATAATATCCCCGTATACCTTATTATTTTAACATCAATGGACTAGGATAAAAAGGAAATTTTAATGTAGCAGATGCTCCGGCATCCCTATTGGAACAAAGGGTTACTATTTTATTATTATTATTATTATCACTTTTCTGAATAATTAAAGGACAAACCCTAAAAATTTGATAAGAGTTCCTTGTGGATCTTCCTTTCTGTGGGTACCATTGTTTGCGATGACTCAATTTGGGTTTCAAACGGAAAACAAGCATGCTCGTGCATTTAAACACTCGTATGCTTTGATGGCGTTTTATTTCTTTTACTTATTAATTTGCGATTATAAACTAATAAATATTTATGATTTATTTTAAAACATTGGTATATGTAGTGGTCAAATACTGAAGCAAGATTTTATATTAGAAGATGAATTTATAAAGATTTAAAACGTGAAAAATATTATCAATTAAAAATACACAGAAATTTATAATATATAATCATTTAAATTTAAAGGGAGGAATACCCACCCATCCCTTATGTCAATCTTGGGATTGGTTATTTTAGTTGTAAAAAAGAAACAATTAGTTTAAGTGATTAGACATTAAATCTATTTTGAAAAAAAAAAATGTAGAAAAAGTTGGAGAAAGAGTAGAAGGCAAAGAAAGCCATTTGTTTGCATAATTTGTTGCCTTTTGTTTAAAGTTATTATTGAAAGGATTTTGAGCTGAGGAAGTTGCTTATTAAGGGACTTAATAACATCACCCAAGCAAACTGGTTTAATGAAACAAATGTGGGAAGGGTATAAAAGTAGTAATGTCATTATTGGAAATCTGAAGTTCAATGTTTACTTATTTTTTATATAAAGTATACAAATAGAATGCATTTACCAACATTCGGATAAAAGTATATTCACATATGGGAACGGTACATTCAAAAGCAAGAACGAGATATCTTCCGTGGTTAAAAGAATACTTGTTATTTTTAGAGGTCCTAAGCTCGAGCTCTAACCACTATAAAGTATATAAACATTTATTGTCAAATGATTGATAGTCTTTAAAATATATACTACCACTTACAATTATTTTAGATTAATCACAAAAAATATATAAAAGTAGGAATTTTAAATCCAAAAAAAAAAAAAAATCTTCAACATTTGGACATTTTTCAAGAATTGCATTCCTAAATCCAAGAATTATTTTAAAGTTTAAGCTTTCAATCCATCATAGTTTTCAAAGTAAGAACAAACTACAAACTAAAAGAGTGCATCTAAATGAAATGGTTATTTTTTGATTTGATAATGAATTAATTATTATTTGATGATGATATGACTCATTACTAGTTTATTCTTTGGAGTTAAAACCCTAGCTATTTGCTTTCTTTTTCTCTTTACCCTGATCTCTTTTTTCTTTCATTAGTAGGCGACAACATCGGTCTTGGTGTTGGTAACCGTTGTCAATATTTCTTTTTAATTCACATATTTGTCTTTTTCTTTTAGAATAACTGTTTTTATGACACGCATTTATCTACTTTTATGACACGTTTTTTTATGTTTTTATAGAATATTTTTTCTTTGTCTTTTGACATTTTTTTATTTTCTTTCAGGGTTGGATTTGACATCACCACGACTGATCAAGATGACGTTCATTTGTTATCTCGTTGATCTTCCATGCTTCAGACCCTTGAATTTGATTTGGATATGCAACCTGTAATCACATATAATTATCTTGTGATACTTGAGATTTTCTGTTCAATAGTTTAAATCCCCTATTGTGGTTTGTTTGATGTAGCAGTCAGATCTGTTCGTATCTACCTGTTGTTCGAGTTTTTCTTGATGAAATTTTCATCTTTTCCTTGTATGGTTCTGATATGATCTTGAGTGAATAGTTTCTTAATGATTTTAGAAAAATATTTCAATTATGTATCTAATTTACGATTTTTGTCATAAATTTTATTGTAATTTTAGATTTTTCTTATTTATTAATAAATTTAGCTGCTTTTATTTCAAAAAAAAGTTTATTCTTTGGATGAAAGAATGAAAAAGAGTGCATTTATATAATCCAGTGGTCAGTGTTGTACCCTACTCCTTGTATGTAAGATATTAATGTGTGCCGAAGGTTACGTGACATATGACTAGGGATGGCAATGGGTCGGGTCGGGTCGGGTTTTTGGGCCACCCGACCCGACCCGAGAAGAAAGGGTTTTTTCACCCGTGACCCGATCCGACCCGACGAAATTAAGGTTTCACCCGACCCGACCCGACCCGAATATATGACTTAGAAACCCGACCCGACCCGAAATAATAATAATAAAAAATTTATTCAATGAAAACAGTGACTTAATTGAAAAAAATTATATATGGAGGGACATTATTGTAATTATCCCTAAATATATAGGATAAAATTATATATATTTTTCGGGTCGGGTCAGGTCGGATTTTTTTCACCCTAAACCCGACCCGAACCCGAAATTTTTTTAAAAAAATCCGACCCGATCGGGTCGGGTCGGGTCGGAACCCGTCGGATTCGGGTTGAGTTGCCATCCCTACATATGACGGACAAGATAACTTGAGAAAAAAATAATTATTACTGTTGGGAAATAAAACAAGAAACGAGTAATTTCTCTATAACCAGATTAGTGAGAATGCGAAATAAAAGCGGAAAAATAATACCCGAAATTGATAACGGAGTTCAGCCAATTTTGCTTACGTCTCCGGACTGTTGCAGATCTTTTACTAAGAGAGAAAATTTACATGTGTTTACAAAACACTCACTACTCACAAGAAAGCTCTCTAGTATTGGGAGAAAGAAAATGATTTGGGATTTTTGGGATGATTTTGAAGCTAAATGGGCTAGGGTATTTATAGTTGAAACTTAATGACTAATCTTATAAATACCCTAAAGTTCAATGACTCAATTTTGTAATTATTCCTTTGCCAATTTCAACAAAATTAGGCAGCCCACCTTTGAATTCTTACAATTGATGGCTGTCATTTAGAATACCATGCAATTGTTAACAATTCTTCTAGAATCCCATACAATACCATGCGTAATTGTTAACAATCCATGCGCACTTGTCAACAATCTCCCACTTGAAGACTAATTTAATCTGTCTTCACACCTCGATCAATGCAACAGTATTTCTGGTATTGTTACACTAGCATGCCAACTGAAGTTGAACACAATTTCAGTTTGTCCGTAGTCACCGTCTTTGTCAACATGTTTGCCGGATTTTGAGCTCCACTAATATTTTCAAGTTTCAAAATCCCATATTCTAGAAGAGACCGGATAAAATGATATCTCAATTGTATGTGCTTCGTCCTGGAATGAAAAGACGAATTCTTTGCTAGATGGATAGCACTTTGACTGTCGCAATACAAGACATTGTTTTCTTGTTTCTTGCCTAACTCTTCCAATAAACTTTGGAGCCAAACCATCTCCTTGCTGGCTTCCGTAACAATGACATATTCTGCTTCAGTTGTGGAGAGAGCAACTATCTTCTGTAGTTGAGAAACCCAACTCACTGCAGTACCTCATAGAGTATAGACATACCCTATAGTACTCCTTATGATGTTAACATTTCCGGCTAAGTTAGCATCTACATAGCCTGTCAGTATCGTATCTCCACTTTTGAAATAAAGTGCTTTGTTTATAGTACCTCGCAGATATCTGAGGATCCATTTGACAGCTTCCTAGTGTACCTTGCTTGGATTATTCATGTACCTCCTAACAGCTCCCACTGTATGAGCAATATCTGGTCTAGTACAAACCACGGCATACATCAGACTTCCAATTGCTGAGGCATACGACACCTTCACCATGTGTGCACGTTTTTCCTCCGTCTTTGGTGACTGTTCTTTGGAGAGTCTAAAATGAACACCTAAAGGTGTACTTACTGGTTTAACATTTTGCATGTTGAACTTGGAGAGTACTTTGTTGATGTACTCAACCTGTGATAACATCAAAGTCCCCGACTTTGTGTTTCTCTTTATCCTCATTCCAAGAATTTGCTTTGCAGCGCCCAAATCTTTCATTGTAAACTGCTTCGACAATTTTTGCTTCAAGTTTATAATCTCTTGCATGTCTGAGCCTGCAACGAGCATGTCATCAACGTACAACAATAAAATAATAAAGCTATTATCGAACCTCTTGATGTAGCAATAATGATATGCTTGGCATCTGGTAAAACCACTACTACTCATGAAGCTATCGAACTTCTTATACCACTATCTAGAAGCTTGTTTTAAACCATACAAGCTCTTCTTCAACCTGCATACCAGGTTTTTCTTGCCTGCCTCTATGAAACCTTATGGCTGCCTCATATAGATTTCTTCCTCCAAATCACCATGAAGGAAAACTGTCTTTACATCTAACTGCTCAAGATGTAGATTTTCTGCAGCTACAATTTTCAACACCAGTCTGATTGTAGACAATTTTACGTCTAGAGAGAAAATTTCATTGTAGTCAATACCTTCTTTTTGCTGAAAACCTTTGACAACCAATCTTGCTTTGTAGCGTTTGCTCCCATCGTGCTCTTCTTTGATCCTGTAAATCCACTCGTTATGAAGCGCTTTCTTGCCTGGTGGTAATTCAGCTAATTCCCACGTCTGATTTGACATAAGCGAGTCCATCTCATCTTTCATTGAAGACTCCCACTTGACTGAATCCTCTACTTGCATTGCTTCATCATAGCACTCTGGTTTACCATTGTCACTCAACAACAAGTAGTGCAAAAAAGGCGAATAACACTGGGTTGGTTTAGGAATTTTGGAAAAACGTCTCAGTTCTAGTGTGTCTGGTTCTTCTTGAATTGCTTCAGGACTGATTTGAACATCATTTCCAGAAATCCCCTCGAACTCAGCAAATTCCTTTGTTTCAGCTTCGGTATTAGAGCTACTTGATTCTATGGTTGCCCTGCCTTTGTACATCGCATTCTCATTGAAAATAACATCTCTGTTTCTGATGATCTTCCGATTTTCATATTCTCAAAATCGGTAACCGAACTCATCACCACCATAACCAACAAAGACACATTTGTTGGACTTGACATCAAGTTTACTTCTTTCAGCAGAATCTATGCGTACATAAGAAATACAACCAAACACTCTTAAGTGTAAAAGGTTTATTTCTTTCTTGCCCCAAACTTCCTTTGGTATTTTGCCATCCAAAGGAACTGAGGGCCCACGGTTGATCAGGTAAGCTGCAGTGTTGATAGCTTCAACCCATAGAAATTTGGGCAATCCGATATGTATCCTCATGCTTCTGGCACATTCATTCAGAGTTCTGTTCATGCGCTCTGCTACGCCATTCTGCTGCGGTGTCATGGGAACTGTTGTCTCCATCTTTATCCCATTGTTTGCGCAAAAATCTCTGAATCTTCTATTTTTGTACTCTCCTCCATTATCAGACCTCAACCGCTTGACTTTCAAACCAGTCTCATTTGCCACCATGGCTTTCCATTTTCTGAAGGTATCAAAGACTTCTGATTTCTTCTTCAGAAAATAAACCCACACCTTCCTCGTAGAATCATCGATGAATGTGACATAATATAATGAGCCTGCAAGAGATGGAACTGGAGATGGTCCTCATACATCAGTATGAACCAACTCTAACTTTTCAGCCTTGGGTGTCTTGTCAATCTTTGCAAAGCTCACTTTCTTTTGTTTGCCAAAGATGCAATCCTTGCATAGTCTGAAATCTACATTCTTTAGATCCGACAGCTTCTCTTTTGACAAAAGTGTCTTCATCCTTTTCTCGCTCATATGGCCAACTCTTTGGTGCCATAGGTTTGACTTTCCATCAGCATCTGCTGCAGCAATGATATTCTCTAAATTTGAGGTTACATAGAGTGTATCAGTCTTCTTACCACGAGCAATGACGAGTGCTCCTTTTGTGAACTTCGATTCACAGCCTGAAAAAGTTTTGTTATATCTTTCTCCATCAAGTTGTCCTACAGAAATCAAATTTCTTTTGAGGCCAGGAATATGTCTTACTCCTTTTAGCGTCCAGGTGGTCTGGTTTGGCAACTTTAGTCGGATGTCTCCTCTTCCGACGATCTTCAAGGTTTCATCATAAGCTAGATGAACATTCCCAAAATCACCACTGACATAGTTCTCCATGATTTCTCGGCATGGGGTGGAGTGGAAAGATGCCCCTGAATCCAAGATCCATGATTCAATCGGACTGTTGATGCTTAGAATCATGGCATCACCTGTCTCCTCTGTCACGTTAGCAGATTCCCGTGCACCGATATTTTTCTTCGGTGCTCGATAATCTCTTTTAAAGTGACCATTTTTGCCGCAGTTATAAGAGGTAAAATCTTTCTTTCCCGTTCTTGATTTTCCTCTTTTCTCCCTATGGACTCCGTGTGCAAGGCTGAGGAGGTTGATGCTTCACCCGATTCTTTCCGTCGAATTTCTTCACTCAATACCAAATCCCGAACATCGTTGAATTTTAATTTGTTGTTTCCCGACGAGCTGCTGACTGCTGTAACAGTAGCATTCCAACTGTCTGGTAGAGATGATAAGAGAATTAAAGCTCGAACTTCATCATCGAATTCAATTTCCACTGAACTCAACTGGGTTGTTATTGTGTTGAGTTCATTTAGGTGTTGTGCCATTGATACCCCTTCCGTCATCCGCAAATTGAATAATCGCCTCATCAAGTGAACTTTGTTTGAGGCTGATGGCTTCTCATACATACTGGAGAGAGCCGCCATAAGACCCACCGTGGTATTTTCCTTTGCTATATTGAAAGCAACATTGTGGGACAACGTCAGTCGGATAACTCCGAGGGCTTGTATGTCGAGAAGAGCCCAATTTTCATTTTTCATGCCCTCTGGTTGCTTTCCTGAGAGAGGTTGATATAGATTTTTCTGTTACAAAAAATCTTCAATCTGCATCTTCCAAACGCCAAAGTCCGCACCATCAAACTTTTCAATTTTTACCTTCCCTTCGTCTGCAGCCATCGCTCCCACTCGAATCTGGCTTCTTCGGACCGTTTCTGACAATTTGTGCGAACCATCGTGTATTATAACACCTTCGTCGACAAACTCGTATCGCCGATAAATTTTTTACTATTTACGAAATTTACTATTCATGTGAATAGTAACCTCGCAAAAATTGACAAAATTCACAACCAAAAGCTCTAATACCAGTTGTTATGAAATAAAACAAGAAACGAGTAATTTCCCTATAACCATATTAGAGAGAATGCGAAATAAAAGAGAAAAAATAATACCCGAAATTGATAACGGAGTTCAACCAATTTTGCTTACGTCTCCGGACTGCTGCAGGTCTTTTACTAAGAGAAAAAATTTACAGGTGTTTACAAAACACTCACTACTCACAAGAAAACTCTCTAGTGGAGAAAGAAAATGATTTGGGATTTTTGGGATGATTTTGAAGCTAAATGGGTTAGGGTATTTATAGTTGAAGCTTAAGGACTAATCATATAAATATCCTAAAGTTCAATGACTCAATTTTATAATTATTCCTTTACCAATTTCAACAAAATTAGGCAGCCCACCTTGGAATTCTTACAATTGATGGCTGCCATCTAGAATACCATGCAATTGTCAATAATTCTTCTAGAATCCCTGCAATACCATGCGTAATTGTCAGCAATCCATGCGCAATTGTCAACAATTACAATGATACATATTTAGACTATGATCAATAACGTATTATGATCTGAATAGGATATTGTTTAATTTTGATTCAATTGTATATATTTGAGACATAATAAATTGATTTTATTTTATATCTATTTATGAAGTGTGTAAACGTAAAATAATGTTATATTAATTACAGTTTTAATGATTTATAAAAATTAAATCAAATCAAAACTTCAGGTATACAAGTGGTTGTCTTTGTGAAGGCTAGAGAAGAGCATGTAGTTAATACAAAGAGAATTCTAAGGATTTTTGAATTAGCGTCGGGCTCGAAACTGATCGTAATGAAAACGAAGTTGTACGGAGTAAACGTGGAATCCCACATCGTGCAAGGTTGGGCTCGAATGATTAGTTGTTACGGCGATCAATTACCAATTTCGTACTTGGATCACCTCCACTTTACAGAACCCATTATTGGAAAAATTCATGAGGCGATTGGATGGATGGAAGGGTAAGCTGCTTTCTCTTGATGGTAGAATATCGTTAGTGAAATCTGTGTTGTCTAATCTACCGGTTTTCTTTTTGTCCTTGTTTCAAATGCCTTTGGGGGTGGCAAACAGTTAAACAAACTCATCGGTAGCTTTATATGGGGAACCAAGGATGGCAGAGGCATTTATTGGGTAAAATGGGATTAGATGTGTAAACCTAACAGCAATGGTGGATTGGGTTTCTTTGATTTGAAACTGAGAAACAAGTCGCTACTTAACAAGTGGGTATAGAGGTTCGGTTCAGAACACAATCTGTTATGGAAGAGGGTGATCGCCGAGAAGTACGGTTATGATTGTAAGTCCATTTTGCCAAGGCAGCCTTTGAACAGAAGACCTCGTGGGTGTGACGAAACATTATTCGCCCTCTATCCCTGATGACCCCTTTACCATGAACCTAAAACCTTCCATTGGTGATGGCAGTTCTATAGACTTTTGGAATGACCCGTGGGCCGAAGTCCCATCCCTTCGGGAGTCGTTCCCTCTTGCTTATGCATTGGTAGTCCAGAAGCAGACAAAATCTCTGACTTCAGAGTAAAATGAGTGGAAGGCTGGTCTTGGAATATTATATTTCGAAAACCTCTATTTAACTGGGAAACAAATATGTGGAGAAATTTTATAGAAGACCTAAGTAGAGCGTCGAAGACTTCGAATCACTCTGAGGGCCTATTGTGGGTAGGTTCTTCCGATGGTGTATACATGCCGAAAAGGTTCTGTGAAATGGTGTCTTCGGTCGGAGAAGCAGAGGATGACATTTGGAAGTTAGTGTGGAGGAATTTATCCCCTCCTAAAGTGGAGGTTTTTACTTGGAAGGTTATTCAGGGGAAGATTCCTACATCCGTAGAGTTGGCAAAACGTGGCATAGTAGTTTCCGAGAATTTAAGATGCGATCTCTGTTCCACCGAGGCCGAGATAGTGAACCGTCTCCTATGCCATTTTCAAGTATCCTGGAAAGTGTGGACCAAATGATGAAAGTTGTGGAATGTCCAAGGAGTGGTCCCTAGGAATGTTAGGTCCCTTCTTGTGGTTTGGGAAAGTTCGCCTGTTTCAGCTTCTTCGAAATTGATTTGGGTTATCACTGTGTAGGAATGAAACCGTGATTAATCAAAAAAGTATTGTATAGCCTTATTAAAACTCGATCATTGGTTTAGAAGCAAGTGGCAATTGTCGGCTCCCCTGATCATTAATTTTGTTCGGAACCCTTGTTCGGTGAGTATTTTTTATAGCAAAACCGTGCATGCCAAGGTTGGGATTTTGGGCAACACCTATTCTTGGTGGTTTGAAGTATAACGTTTACTCTAAATTTTGGGTTAGTAATTTTGAGTTAAACCAAGGTTTTTAGAGCAAGTTCTTTAGCCTTGTGGGAAGTTTTACCCAATTGGAGAGGAGTTGGACTTAGATTGAGCCACATTTAGTATCAATACTCTAGCTAAGGGTATCGATACTACCCAATCCATTTAGATTTTAGTAGTCACTTTTAGTATCGATACCAAGGGTAAATATCAATACTCAGGGATCAATACTGATACTGAAGGGCTTAGTATCAGTACCAACGTACAGTTTTGGATAAGAAACCCAACCGACCAAGGGGGTTGCTTTGTTCATGTTTCTTGGTTTACTTTGTTCGGGTGTTGTATTGGTTGCAATGTTATGTAAAAGGGTTGTACTTTTTGTTTGTTAGTAGCGAACCTCGCTTAGGCCTCAACGTGATGGTTATTTCTTTGATATTGACTCAAAACATACACTACCAATGAAGTTTGAAACTTTTTTTATAAATATACTGACCAAATAATCTTAATAATTTAAAAATTATTGTTATTTTTTAGATTTTGAGATTTAAGTATCATATATATAATAGTATATAAACATTTAATATTAAATGGTTAAAAATATTTTAAAAAATAATACATTACATTCCCTCAAATTAATAAAATGATAATATTGAATGAATGATACATGACATACATGGAGTATAGGGCCCATAGAGGAGGATTCATGTTTCAACATGAACAGCACAGAAATCAATAATTGAATATGGAATTGTTGGCCAAACCGCCAAACTGTTCCAAAACATTCACCTTTCGTCCCAATTAACACGAGGCATGTCATAGTTACCCCATTTGTTATACGAGTCGACACTTTGGGATAATCATGTCATTAATAATTGCTCAAGATATTCATACCCAAAAGTTGGATCTAATTATCCAAAAAAAAAAAAGTTGGATCTAAGACGTTACCATCCTATAGTCAACTAGGTCCGACTATGTTCATGATCAAACTAGATCTCCTCATATTCTCTACCCATCTACTTTTTTTTATTTATATATTCAAAAATTAAATACATTATTTAAAATTTTAAATAAATATTACATTATAAATCTATATTATATTATAGTTGTTTCAAATTATTGAAAAATACATTTTTTTTAGAGAGAGTTATGTTATAATTTGCAGTGAGACGGAAAGGGAAATGACCTGTAACTTTGAGGCCATGAAGTGTTGTAAAAACTGGGTTTATTTTGCTGCTGATTTTCAGCCGATGAATCTGAAGCATCCGATTCATTTCCATCAACTGCTTCTCCGTTGAAGACCTTCTCCTCATCTTCTTCCTCTTCACTCTCTATGTAAAAACTATGATCCGATACTGAATTCTTCATTTTCTTCCCAAGTATTAAATAATGTTCTTTATCTGGTGATTTGACTGATTTGGAATGTTGCTTTCAGCCTACAAAATGTTTATTAAGCTGTACGAGAGGGAATCTGTAAAGATTGTGTTTCCAAAATTAAAATACTGAAAACGGAAGTCAAAATGGTTTGCAAATTGTAAAGAACGTCAAGTATTGGAATTAGTTATGAACAAGAGTTTGATCCATGGGTCATTTAAAATTTTGAAATTTTCATGTTTTCGGAAATAAACTCCACTTGGTTCTTGATTGTGATTGTGTATGTTCTGTTTGGTTTCTGACAATAAACAAAACTCGGATGAAGTAACCAAAAAACAAACTTTTTCATTCTTCAACACATTCTTCTTCTTTTTTTTACCTTCAGCTCAGTTTCTCAGGAATCAAACAGAATCATAAACCAACTTCAAAAATAAGTAAGAAAAATAAAAGAAGCAGAATTTTCTCAGCAACACCAAACAGAAACCATTTTCCGTGTCCCTACAAAGATTTAAACTACAAACTGAAACAGGAAGAGTTCAAGATCCGTATGAACGAAGAAGAAGAAATATGGAAAACCAACCACACCTAAAGAGACTGCTAGAAACAGAGAGAAAAAGTTGTCTCTTGGATTTGATTTGCTTCTCTCAAAAATATAAATAAATAAACCAATAAAGTATTTTTTTTCTCAAATTGAGTTATTTACGTGGGCGTCATGAAGATAAAAACCCTAATCATTTTTATTTATTTCTTTAAAGAAAAATGCGAAGCTGTAAATGTATGTACGTCCAATCTTTTATGGGACAAGAACACACAATAACTCACTTTTGCAATTATTTAACTAATTAATAAAAAACATATTTCATTTTTATATTTACTTGTATTCATTTTAAAAGAGATTTTGTATAGAGATCTCGAGATGGAGCAGTTACATCTACAGAGAGTGTGTGAATTGTTAGTGGTTAAGAAAGATTATGCACATATAATATCTTGTAATCACCCTAAACTATTAGAAATAATATAAAATATAATTATATTTTACTAAATAATATTTTTAAATTTAGTTTAATTCATCTATTTGAATATATGATATTAATTTTTTGAGGTTCATGTTCACTCATGCATATAATGATAAGTCATTCATATGTATATCATGTGTAAGATTTAAGGAATACACAAAGTAACATCATTTTTATAAAATAGAGAGGTATTATATTTTTAAGACATGTTTGGATTCGAATTCGAATTCATACAAGATGAGACAATATGAGTATTCTTGATTATTCGATCAATTAATTAATGAATCTCAACAAAATAATGCTATTTAATATTAAAGTAATCAACATCTTTTTTGAAATAAAACTAATCAACTTTGGTTCTATTAACAATATGTACATCTCTTTATATAATAAATATTATATTAAGATAAACTAACACTTATATTCTTTAATTGAATAACTCTTCTTAACTAACATTTAAGAGTATTTGATTGAGCTCAACTTTTACAGTATTTTTTTAAAATTAATCACTGATATCTGATCTATTGACCGACTAATCCAAATCGGGTATTGCAGAGGTGAGGGCGACCCTCCCAACCCAATTTGCTCCATTCGCAAATACCAGGATTTGAACCTCTGTCGAACATCATTCATCGCTCAACTATCTTCTCACTTCTATTTTGATACTAAAGTTTAAAAATTTTCAATTTAACTACTCAAGTTTCAAATTGCTCATATTTTAATCACTCTAATTTATTTAATTAATAATTTTTGTGACATGACATTTTTATTATTATTTTATTAATATACAATTAAAAATAAAAAATTGAAAGTTAGAGTGATTAAATTAGGAGTAATCTTGATCACTATCACGAAGCCAATCCACTTTAGCTTTCTGCTTGTAAAAAAGCAGTTCAACATTCTCTAAAACATGCAGCTCCTGTTGGGCTTTAAGCTCGGCAACAACATTAACATCAACATTACCAAAAGTTAAATTTACAATTTGAAACCCATCTAATTCTTCTCTTTTCTGCCTGACTTTCCCCGATATATCAGCAAAGTGCCCTTGATTAAGAGCCTTCAGACAACTCTTTAGTCTCTTTAGCTTTTGGAAAAGCACTTGCATAGGATCATCAGACAGAGGAACAAACCAAGACTCCCTTACAATGTCAAAAAAATTGGGGTGATGAGCCCAAAAATTGAAAAATTTAAAGGACTTCGGCTATTAGTAGAGGCGACTTTGGAAAGCCATAACAAAGCAAGGCAGTTATCAGACTCTCCAGGAGCTAGAAATTTAGCAAAAGAATTCGAAAAGTTATTAATCCAATTAGAATTAATAAGAATACGATCCAACTTGCGAGCCAAATAAGTGGGCGTAAGGAAAAGAAAGAATACTATACGTACTCTTATGGATAAGGATAGGCGCAGGCTCGAATCTTTTGAGGATATTTCAAATGAGGTGGTGGATTTTTTTAAGAGGCAATTGGGGGTTGTAGATCATAATGTTGTGGGTTGTGATGTTAGTCTTTTGAGAGACCTTCTTAGTTATTCTATGTCTGATAAGGCTATTTATTCCTTGTGTAGGGAGATTTCTGATGATGAGATTAAGCAGGCTATCTAGGCTCAGGGAAATGATAAGACACCTGGCCCGGATGGTTATTCTTCTTATTTCTTTAAAATGGCTTGGTCTATTGTTAACATGGATGTTAAAGCTGCTATTAAGCATTTCTTTACCACATCTTCTATCTTTCCAGCTTTTAACTCTGCAGCTGTTGTTTTGGTTCCAAAGATTCCGAACCAAGCAATGGTAAAAGACTTTTGATTGATTTACTGCTGTTCTATTGTGTATAAGGCCATTTCTAGGACCCTCGTGTCTCGTTTAGAAACTATTTTTTGGGAATAATTGTTCTTAATCAGACAACTTTTGTGAAATGACGCAACATTGTTGATAATATTATCCTTGCTCATGAGCTAGTCAGAGGATATGGTAGGAAAAATATTTCCCCGAGATGTGCCTTGAAAATTGATCTTTAGAAGGCCTTTAACTCGTTGAATTAGGATTTTGTGAGATCCATTCTTTATGATCTGGGGTTGTCTGAAAAGCTTATTGGATGGATTTGTGCTTGTTTTAACTCGCCTAGGTACTCGGTTGTGATTAATGGTAGCTTGGTGGGTTATTTTAAAGGTTAACATGGGGTTAGGCAGGGTGGGCCTCTATCACCTTACATTTTTATGCTAGCAATGAATGTCCTTTCTTGTTTGCTTGGTCTGGCTGCTATGACGGGTTGTTTGGATTTCACCCCAGGTGTAAGAAAGTAAGTCTAGCGCATCTTTGTTTTGCTATTGACTTGCTTATTTTCTTCAGGGTTGATATTGATTATATTATTAGGGTTCAGTATGTTCTTGAGCACTTTTATACCATCTCAAGTTTGAGGCTTAATGTTGCTAAATGTGAGATCTTCATAGATGGGGTCTCTGATGCTCAATGTGATGTTATTAGGGAGGTTTCGGGATTTCGATTAAGACGTTTACTAGTTAGGTACTTGGGGATCCCTTTGGTGACTAGAAGACTTACTGGGCGATTACAGCTCATTCGGGCTGTTGACACTCGTTTTTTTCATCCTAAAAATATATTATTATTATTATTATTATTATTATTATTAATTATTAATTTATATTTTGCAGACTCAATTTACAAACTCGTATTACAACAAATCCCGGAGCCCAAAAAAATCAACCCGAATACCCGAAGAGCCGAGACACCTCAGCCGAAGCCAACCGCTGTAGCTGAGCCATCAAGCTTCCACTGAGCCACCATGGGTCGTCACTGCATATGTCAACGAACATCTTCACAATATCAGACAAAATCCCATTCAAACCCACTCAAATCCCACAAACAATAAAAAAATTGAAACCTAATCGTCCATTAAAGAATCCTCAGTGGAACAACCACCAGGATGAAGCATAAAGACAGAGGGCTCGGTTCATCGAAGGGTGGAGAAAAAAAAAGGATAAAGACAGAGGGCTCGGTTTTTCAACAGGGGGAATTCACAGGGGGCGAAAAGCTAAAAAAGATCATTTGTAATAGAGTATTGAGCCTCCATTGAAGAAAGACATAACCATTGTAATCATTCAACTTCAATCAAGAATAAAATACTAAATGGAGTTTTTTTTAAGGTATATATATCATTTTCTTTCTTTCTTTCTTTGTTTCTTTTATTCAAATCGAAACCAACAGTGGAATCATAGGCTCATTAGGTGTTTAACAATTTCACATTTCAGCAAGAAATCATACACGAAAATTATAAGCAAAATAAGATTTCGATATAAAAATAATAATATTAAAACAAAGAGGATTTGGGGTTGATTTACCTGAGTCGTGCGAATTCCAGTGGAGTCTCGATGACTCCATGTTATTGTCGTTTGGGTCTCGTTGACCAGTGTGAAGAGCTTAGAAGCTCTTTGATGGGTGTTGAAATCGGCTCTGTGTGTGGCCGAGAAAGAATTGGGAGAGTGGAGAGAAAGGAGGCGCATGTTCTGTGAAGTTGGGATTGGGTTTAGTACATATATTATTTTATTTAAGTTAAATGCTAAGCTAAAGTTACAAACCAAATGGCAGTGTTTAGGTTTAGTGAAACTCAAGCCTGGCAAAAGGAAAAATCATGTGTGTGATCCTCTGATCTTTAAATTATTGTGTTTTGGTCTTCAAGTTTCTAAAGTTTCTGTTTATGGATCCTAAGTTGACGCGTATTTCATGTTAGTCCTCAATTCGAGTTTTTTAAGTTTTTAATTTCGTCTTTATATTTTATGCGCATTTGATTTTAGTCCCGGATGCTAAGATATTTATTTTTTTTCATTTACACATTTGGTCTTAAAGTTTTTGCATGTTCTATTTTAGTCAATTTGGTTTGTTAAATTGAATTTTGCATTGTTTGTGTTTTTGGCCTACTACTTTAAAAGTTTTTACTTTAATCCCTATATTTATCATCGGATCCCTTTAACTTTAGTGATAAGGTTGCTTTTTTTAGTTAGTGGATCATTGTGCTTATGTTTAAAGTTAGATTCTTTTAATTATGTAATATATTTGTTGACTAACTCACGTGGTTGTTGTGTTTTATATATATATATTATGTATGTTTCTTTTATATTGTATATTAAAAGTGTGATAATTCCCATAATATATTATATGTCTTTTACTTTGTAAACATATATAGTATATAATATATTTTGTAAACATATATTATTTAAGTATATTATATATATAGGTTATATACAGTAGGTAGAATGTATATCTATTTTATTATCCATATTATGTAATACATATTATAGCATATATGCGTAACACTTTTTTGTATATATATTATAATTATTTTTAGTAATTTACTCATATATATATATATATATATGATTTATGCATATTATTATTTTTATTAAACATCAATTTATTAATAATATATATATATATTTAGTTGATAATTTAGTATTGGTACAAAATCAATTTTTGTTTGTTTGCATATAGTTAGTCATTTTTTACATGAATAGTGTAATATCTTCATTAATATCACTTAACTCGATTTGAAATAAATTGACTAAGAGTAATATTCGATCATTTTATAATTATCGAAAGAAACTTTCTAATACGTGAATATTTAATCTATTTTAATATATAACATTAAGTATTAATACTAGAACTTACATTTTAGATTTGAGCCCCTATGTTCCTTAATTTTCATAATTTGACATTTTAAGTTAGAAAAAGGCCTTGATTTACTTTTAGTTAATTAGGACAAATAAAATTTTATTTGATTGCGTTGTTTTTACAAATCTAAGGCACTGTTCACTTATTAAGGAATTAATAGTATATCCTCCGCGATCGTGCTCAGGGGGTGACTACTGGTAATTCCCCAAATAAGTCGACATCTTTTTTTAAAACCACATCATGTTTTCTAAAAATGAGGCAATGTTCGGTTATTAGACAAAATAGCTGATCTTCCGCATTTACGCTCAGGGGCGAATGCTATCGGTCTCAATAAACGAATACCCTTTTCAAACTCTGCATCCTTAATGATTTTTAAATTAAATAAAGATCGAACTCAAAATTTCCGATTTTAAATATAAGGTAATTAAGTAGGTACCAATTTTTGGGCGCTTATGGGGGTACTAATCCTTCCCCATGCGTAACTGACTCCCGAACCTGATTTCTGGATTTTCGTAGACCCCAAAACTCGGTATTTTGATAAAAATAAAATGTTTTATTAAAATCACCCAGTTTTTAAGGTATTCCAATCACACCTCAAATGATTGGTGGCGACTCTTCACCTTTCGAAATAATTTTCAAAGAGAAACCCCCATCGGTATCGATCTTTCCCCTTCTGGGCGAAAAACGGTTACGACAGCTTGGCGACTCTGCTGGGGACTTTTGTTTTTAAAACAAATTGAGAGTCGAGCCATGAGTTGGTTACCCTATATTTATTATTTGGAAATTATGAGTTCGATCTTGTTTAATTTACGATTCATTATGTTATTTCAAAAAGCAAAAAAAAAAAATTCTCTCTGATTAATGCTTACACTTCTGTGAAATATTTAGAATTGTTGCATATCATAGCTCTAAACTTGAGCTCAATCCTAGTATACTTAAGTAGAGAGAAACGTCACACCTCACGAGGAGCATTGGGCTTCCTTGTGTGGGTCAGACAAAGTATCTCTGGAAAGCACCCTAAGTTGCCTATCCGGATATCAGTTCCGAGGTACGCTTTTAGTGGTGTGATCCCCTGAGCTGAACCCGATTCGCAAGTCTGTAATAGGCCAGAATTAGGGTCAACCTTAGCAGGTTGTAAAGATGGCTTAGGAACCTTTTGTTAGAACCCAACCTCATATATAGAATTTAGTAAGCCTACCTTGTTAAAGCCATGAAGATAACTTAGAAGAACTAGATCGCATGATGTTAAGATTTTTAATTTTCTTTGATTATTTGGCATTCATTACTTTAATTTTTTACTAATTATTCTTTGAATTATTCTAATATCACTAACTTATTTCTTTGTTTCCTGATTGTATGTATCATTATCATATCACATCATTTCATAAACGATATTGATTCCCAGCTTACCTAGTTATTATAAAAAAGCTTAAGGTGACAATGTCTTCCGATGGGATTGAGAATCCAATCAGAGTTCAGACCTGGTCTGAATACGGACAGACACGGTTCGGGGATAGCCTTGCTACTATCGAAGATTCAATTTTTCCAGAAAAGGTAATTATTCGGATCAGGCATGCACACTGAGCTGAGTTATCAAGAATTTGGTCCACCTGGGATGATAATGAGAAGACATTGTTCAGAGGGATATACGGCGACATCGTAGAGCTGCTGAGAGTACCAATAGATCCAGTGGTGATTCGAGCCCTTGCCAAATGTTGGAATCCAGCTTACTGGTGTTTCACTTTCGGTAAAGTAGATATGACCCCTACCTTAGAGGAGTATACGACTTTGTTGAACATCCTAAATGTTAGAAGACATTCCATTTACACCAAGGTAATTCGACCTAAAGGGTTCATAGCCAAGATGATCACGTTGACGGGAAAGACTAAGGAGTGGGTCGAAGAGTACATTCGTGATGAGGGGATCTCCTGGGCTCAGCTGAAGAGTTTAATTTACGAGCAAACTCCATCGAAAAGAAGAAGAGATCACTTCGCACTTGCAGTATATGGTTTGGTAATTTTCCCTAGGAACGAGGATCACTTCGACATCGCCTTAATCGATTTCGTCAAAGCTATCGCTAGAAAGAATCCCGCACCAGCCATCCTTGCGGAAACATTTTTGTCACTGAACCAGTGTAGACGATTAGGGGGAGGTCAATTCATTGGATGTGCCTCAATGTTACTAGTTTGGTGGTGGAGCCACTCCTGGATAGTCGAGAAAGGCTGTGCTCAGAGACATCAATCAAATTTTTCGCCTCTAGTGGATTTCCTCGATAAATGCCAAATTCCAGAGCATCGTAAGAGGAAAGACTGGGTTGAAGCTCTCCGTAACATGAAAGATACTGAGATAGTATGGAAGGCTTATTGGTTACCCAAAAAGGACATACTTTTCAGGTGTGGTAATGATAGTTTTATAATGCTACACGAATTATGGGGAGCTATCGGTTATACTCCGCTAATTGTACTCAGACAGTTTGGTACCCGACAGTTCGTACCAGCTACCCACGGCCTGAAAGAGGCAGAGTTTTCTTTTTCTACTCCAGGTTACCGAGAGCAGATTTCAAAGATCTACGTGGCTTGGCAGAAGCCTCAATGCATGAGCTTTAAGATGATAGAGCCTGTATTCACGCCGGCCTATGAGTTTTGGAGGTCGCAGAGAATTAATAACAACACACCTAAGCCAAATTTAGAGGACCAGTTGACCATGGAGGAGTGATTGAGGAGGCTCCCAACAGAAATAGAATTGTTAAAAGAGGAAATGCGATTGATGAATTTGGAGAGAGAAAAAGAACAGAGAAGCTTTTCGGAGGAGAAAACAATATTGGAACTTGAAATGATTAAGAAGGACGGAGTGATAAAACAATTGGCCAAAGAGAAAGAAAAGGTCCAGGAGAATTTTGATGCGCTAAACCAAGATTTTCGGGCATTAGAGAGGAATATGAGAGCCCAAGGTCTACATCATACTGCCAAGACCCTAAAGATAAAACTCGATAGGGTAGAAAGAAGCGCAAGAAGAGGCCAAGAAGAAAAGAAACGAGCCCTACAACATGCTCGGAAACTGAGAGAGCAAAGAGATGAGGCTAACCAAGAATTAGCACAAAGGCGAGCACAGATTGAACAACTCGAAGCACAGCTGCTTAGCATCGATGAGACTTTTTGGAACCCTTACAACAGTCTCCAAAAAGAAAATGAAATGTTAAAGAAGAAGACAGTTGAGCTAGAAAGAGAAGGGTTGATCCACTCATCTGCACAAGAGGTAACCATGCAAGAAAACGAGGCCTTAAAAGCCAAGATTACTGAGTTAGAAGTCATAGTGCATAGATCTCATCAGCGAATCCAACAGCTAGAAGAGAGCCGACCATTAACTAATCCAGATCTTGGAATTTCTCTACGACAAGCTCAGGACATCATTCAAATGCAACATGAAGCAATGGAGAGAGCAGTGGATCAGGCTCGCGATGTAGCTCGCCAAGTTTATGAATTATGTGAAGAAGCGACAACTTTAAGAGTTTTTGTGATTCCAGAATCAGAAGAAGAACGCCGCATCATGGGATTGATGATAGAGCTCGAGAGATTAGGGAATATGGCAAGATTCTATGTTTAGTAATCATATCGATATAATCTCTTTGCCTAAGTGCTTAGACGTTGTGTGTTGTTGAGTACTTTTTTTATAAACTAAGTTATTTTGGAATCAATATCGGGTTGCATTTGCATTAGCATTTTCATATGTTTTTTTTTCTAAATTTTCAAAATCTTAATGATTACATTATAACAATTCATTCATTAAAATTCAACAAATAATAAAATACAATTTCCAATCATTTGTAGTTATTCTGTCATACACCTCACACCCATACGGTACTCGTCAGTCAACCAAGAAAATGTATGACAAGATCGGACAAATTGAAAAAACTCAAGTTGAAATGCAAGAGAATTTAAAGAAAGCGCAAGAGGATATGCATGAACAGATGATGAAGGCTCAAGACGACATAATGGCAAAGCTGATTAGTTTACTACAAGGAAATAGTATAATCCGAGAAGAGACTCCAATTATCGGTCATACTGCCGAGGAACCATTATATCCCCCTGGTTTCACACCACCATATGTCTACGCACAACAAGCCACGATCATCCAACCAAAAAATGTACAAGTAAACCTACCTGGCTCTTCTACAAACCCGCAACCAATTGAAGATGTCCCTGATCTCGATGAGGAAGACAAAAAAGAACAGGATAAGGAGATTAAGAAAGAATGGGAACAAATGAAGCATGAATTTCGAGCTATGAAAGAAGATGCTAGCCTATATGGAATTAACGCTAGAGAGCTAAGTCTGGTCCCTGATTTAGTGCTGCCACCGAAGTTCAAAGTTCCAGACTTCGAGAAATTTGATGGCACCAGTTGTCCTTCTGCACACATTACCATGTTTTGCAGAAAAATGACAGGCTATGTTGGAAACGATCAACTATTAATTCATTGTTTTCAAGAGAGCCTGGCAGGCTCAGCAGTCCGTTGGTACAATCAGTTAAGCCGAGCTCAGATTAAATCCTAGAAGGATTTGGCTAAGGCTTTTCCAGAGCAATATAAGCACGTAAAAGATGTGAGGCCGAATCGAATTCTGTTACAGAGTATGGAAAAAAGATCCAATGAGAGCTTCAGGCAATATGCCCAAAGGTGGAGAGATATGGCTGTACAAGTTCATCCACCATTAGAGGAGGAATAAACTAATATGTTCTTTGTAAATACTCTGAGGGCCCCATTCTTTGGACATCTTATTGGAAATTCATCCAAGAATTTTGCTGATATAGTCAACGCATGAGAAATGATTGAGATGGCGATCAAAAGCGGGAAGCTAGACGGGGGAGAATCTAGCCGAAAGCCTCCTGCAAGAAGGAAGGATAATGAGGTCAGTAATGTGAAGAAATATGATTCTAATAACATTACAGTATCTCGACCACAAGCCACTGTATTGTCAACATTAAATCCTGTCCAGCAAGGGGCGAAAGAACCAAGACAGGAAAGGGAAAGGGTTCAATTTGACCCTATCCCCATGACCTATAAAGAACTATTCTAGATCTTGTATGACAAACATGTGGTGTCACCTTACCACACTTATCCAATACAACCTCCTTACCCAAAATGGTTTGACATCAATGCTCAATGTGAGTATCATGCGGGGGCATCGGGGCATTCAATTGAAAACTGTCTGGTCTTTAAAAAGTTGGTGCAGAGATTAAGACAAAGAAATGTCATCAATTTCAGTGACAGTGAGCAGCCCAATGTGGCTCAGAACCCACTGCCGAATCATACAGGGATAGGGGTTAATGTTGTTATTGAAGAAAAAGGGAACGGAGTCATTACCAAAGTCAAAGAAGTGAAGTCATCCATGCATTGGGTATGGGGGCAAATGGTCAAAATAGGCTGGTTGACCTTTAATGCTAACGAAAATAAGCATGCTTGCCCCTACCACCGTTGCGAGGATCATGTCATTCAAAACTGTGATGAGTTCAAGGCCTTGGTTCAAAGGCTGATGGATAGTAAAGATATGGAATTTTACCATGAAGCTACAAAAGAGAAAGAGATTGAGATTTGCGCTTCCGAAGGCACATCCAAGGGAGTTTACAATACTAACTGCCCTTTAGTCATCACACCGAAAGCCCAGACTATGGAAAGGTTAATCCCTAAAATAGTGATCACGCCTCTGTCGTCCTTTCCTTATAAGGACAACAAGCAGGTCCCTTGGAGGTATGGATGCCAATTAAAGAATGTTGAGAGTTCAGAGGCTGCTAAGGAAGAGGTGGACGAGGTAGGCCATTTCACCAGAAGTGGGAGATGTTATTCTCCCAACCAGACCAGTGAACCCGAGAAAAGGACGACCGTTGATAAAGGAAAAAGGGTTGAGATATTATTGAAAAATGATGAGCTGACAATTAATGAGCCTGTAACCGAAAATGATGCTGTAGAGTTTTTAAAATTCTTGAAACATAGCGAATATAGCATTGTTGAACAATTACACAAATTGCCAGCTCGTATCTGAATCCTAGCTTTACTATTAAGCTCTGAGGCACATCGAAACGCCTTGTTGAAAATCTTGAATCAGACTTTCGTATCGAAAGATGTACCAATGGAAAAAATAGACCGACTGGTTGCAAATATTCAGGCGGATAACTTCATCTCTTTCTCTGATGACGAGATCCCGTCCGGAATGATGGGCAATCCCAAAGCCTTGCACATTACCATCCAATGCAAGGGACATGTGTTATCGCGAGTACTAATTGACAATGGTTCTGCCCTGAATGTGATGCCATTAGTAACCTTGAAGAAACTACTGGTCGATAGTACACACATGAGAAATTGCCAAAGCATCGTTCGAGCTTTTGACGGAACAAAGAATGAAGTTTTGGGGAAGATTAATATTCCTTTAACCATAGGCCCATCAACCTACGAGGTCGAATTCCTTGTAATGGATATAATGCCCTCCTATAACTGCTTGTTAAGAAGGCCTTGGATCCACCAGGCAGGAGTCGTTCCATCTACTCTGCATCATAAACACTATCCTTTCATTAGTCGATTGAATTTTGATTGCACAAATAACATGGCCGAATATGAAGCATGTATTCTGGGTCTTAGAGCGGCCATTGAGCGTAAAGTGAAAACACTCAAAGTATATGGGGATTCAGCATTGGTAATTTATCAACTCAGAGGTGAATGGGAAACAAAAGATGCGAAGTTGGTGGAATACCGTAAGTTGGTCCTAGAGCTCATTAAAGAATTTGGGCGAGTGACATTCCATTACCTCCCTAGAGAAGAGAATCAAATGGCGGATGCTTTGGCCACTTTGGCAGCAGCCTATAAAGTCAATGAATATTCAAGCATGATGCCTATTACAATGCAAGCTTAAGGGTATCCAGCCCATTGCTATAGCATAGGAGAGGAAAATGATGGAAATCCTTGGTATTACGACATCATGCAATATATTAAATATCAAAGCTACTCTGAGCATGCCACTGAGAATGACAAAAGAACTATTCGAAGAATGGCGGTAGGGTATGTGCTTGATGGTGATATCATGTACAAGAAGAGTCATGATCAGGTCTTGTTGCGATGTGTGGATGCCAAAGAAGCCAGAACGATTATTGAAGAAGTGCATGAATGAGTATGTGGTACTCATGCTAATGGACATACAATGGCTAAACAAATAATAAGATTTGGATATTATTGGTCAACCCTAGAAACTGATTGTATCAATTTCTCCAAAAAATGTCACAAATGCCAGATTTATGGAGATAAGATCCACACCTCTCCTCATCCATTGCACGTAATGACTGCTCCGTGGCCATTCTCTATGTGGGGCATGGATGTCATTGGGCAAATTTCACCCAAAGCTTCTAATGGCAATCGTTTTATATTCGTGGCAATAGACTACTTCACTAAGTGGGTAGAAGTGGCCTCCTACGCAAATGTCACTCAGTCAACAGTTTGCAAGTTCCTGAAGAGAGAAATTATTTGTCGGTATGGGCTACCAGAAAGGATCATCACCGATAATGCCTTGAATTTAAACAATAAGATGATGGAGTCAGTATGTAAACAATTCCAGATTAAACATCATAATTACACCACTTATCGCCCAAAGATGAATGGAGCGGTAGAGGCAGCTAATAAGAACATCAAGAGGCTCATACAGAAAATGACTGAGACTTATAGAGACTGGCATGAGAAGCTACCATTCGCTCTGTTTGCCTATCGAACTTCAGTGAGGACGTCCACTGGGGCAACTCCGTTTTCTTTAGTTTATGGTATGGAGGTTGTGTTACCCATTGAGGTCGAGATTCCGTCACTACGAGTGCTGTCAGAGGTTAAGTTAGATGAAGCATAATGGGTGCAAGCTAGGTATGATCAGTTGAACATGATTGAGGAAAAAATATTAAAAGCTATCTGTCATGGGCAAATGTACCAGAAACGGATAAGGGCACATAATAAAAAGGTTCGTCCACGAGAGTTTCAAGAAGGAGACTTGGTGCTAAAAAAGATTTTGTCAATTCAGAAAGACTTTAGAGGAAAATGGATGCCAAATTGGGAAGGACCTTATGTGGTAAAGAAGGCATTTTCTGGAGGAGCTTTGATCCTCACTGAGATGGATGGACCAGAGTTACATAACCCTGTGAATGCTGATGTAGTCAAGAAGTATTTCGCCTAAAAAAATGAAAAAGACTAAAAAATGAAAAATAAAAAAAAGAACAGAAAAAATAAAAGTATGGTTCAAGATAAAAACCCGTAAAGGACGTCTTGTAACCAGAGAAGGTCTCAGGTTGAAAACCCGTAAAGGGCGGCTTGAGAATTGTGTAAATTCAGAATTCGTGCATGGTGGAGCTGAATTAGTTGGGTAACCAGAAAGTAAATGAGATTCAAACACTGGCTTATGGCATTCAATAGTCGGGAATTTGGCAGTATTGGGGGAACTTCACACCCTTACGCATTACCATAATTCTCAAGATCTCCTTGACAGAAGCTACACTCGGGTCCTCTTACGGCATGCCAGTTCAAAAGCATTCATACTATTGATGTCTGATGACGCCTACTGTATTTTCTTTTGATTATTCCTTTTAAAAGTTTGTCATTTATTCACTCAAAAAACTCTTTATTTATAAATAAAAAGATGTTTTTAACCGCATTGTAAGCATCCTGATTAAAAATAAAAACATGTAGATTAGCTCGGGAAACATGAGATCATTGTGCATTATTGTACAAAAAGTTTTGGAAAATACATATATTCTGAAGCCGAAAATGGTTTTAGCATAAGGCTTACACAATGTCAGGACACAAGAAGTTAAAGCCTTGAGATACACGTGATTACTCAACAATGTGGGATAACTAAAGAGGTTTTGTCACTGATTAAATAATGGGTCATGAGAAGCACATGGGTTTAAAGAGTAAAGAGAATCAGAGTCAGGCTCAACCAAAGAGTTTCCAATTAGGATTTTCGATCGAGATAAATTGCTGTTGATTTTTTTTATGCCCAAATCAGTCTGAAGTACAAGGATGTTAACAAAAGAAAGTTCTCGTTTGAAAAGAAAATACCCTCAAAATAACTGCATCATTGCACACATTTTAGGCATAAACAGGATCATGACATGAATTGCATAATAATGAGTGCTTGCAGGTTTTCTTAAAAGAAAGGACAGAGATGTAAAGACCAACCATAGAAATCACCAATTCGAATTTTCATGTTTGGTCGTGGCGAGACAAGCTTATACAAAAGAAATCTCTTCCAAAAATTATTATCCCAAGACTTTCAGGTATGATGTTTTCGAATCCTCAAACACATACTAATAAAGGTTAATGTTTAATTTTCAGGTTTGATCCCAATTCAATGGATCAACTCCCCCAGATCTGATATTCCCTTCAGAGTAATTGGAACAGGTCTCTCTTCTCCAAGATTTGATATTCCCTTCAGACTAAGTGGAACAAGTCTGCTTCGAGTCAATGGATCAACTTCCCCAGATCTGATATTCCCTTCAGAGTAAGTGGAACAGGTCTATCTTCTTCAAGATTTGATATTCCCTTCAGAGTAAGCGGAACAAGTCTCTTCTCCAAGATTTGATATTCCCTTCAGACAAAAGAGGAACATATCCCTCTCATTCAATATTTGATATTCCCTTCAGCAAAAGCGGAACACATCCCTCTCATTCAAGATTTGATATTCCCTGAGTGACAGCGGAACATATCCCTTATCATATTTCAAACCATGAAGTTGACCAGACAAAAAAACACATTGTCTCTTCGTCTTTGCCCTATTCTTGTTGACACAAAAATAGGAAAAAGAGGGGCAGCTGTTGACACTCGTTTTTTTCATCCTAAAAATATATTATTATTATTATTATTAATTATTAATTTATATTTTGCAGATCCAATTTACAAACTCGTATTACAACAAATCCCGGAGCCCAAAAAAATCAACCCGAATACCCGAAGAGCCGAGACACCTCAGCCGAAGCCAACCGCTGTAGCTGAGCCATCAAGCTTCCACTGAGCCACCATGGGTCGTCACTGCATATGTCAACGAACATCTTCACAATATCAGACAAAATCCCATTCAAACCCACTCAAATCCCACAAACAATAAAAAAATTGAAACCTAATCGTCCATTAAAGAATCCTCAGTGGAACAACCACCAGGATGAAGCATAAAGACAGAGGGCTCGGTTCATCGAAGGGTGGAGAAAAAAAAAGGGATAAAGACAGAGGGCTCGGTTTTTCAACAGGGGGAATTCACAGGGGAACGAAAAGCTAAAAAAGATCATTTGTAATAGAGGATTGAGCCTCCATTGAAGAAAGACATAACCATTGTAATCATTCAACTTCAATCAAGAATAGAATACTGAACGGAGTTTTTTTAAGGTATATATATCATTTTCTTTGTTTGTTTGTTTCTTTTATTCAAATCGAAACCAACAGTGGAATCATAGGCTCATTAGGTGTTTAACAATTTCACATTTCATCAAGAAATCATACACGAAAATTATAAGCAAAATAAGATTTCGATATAAAAATAATAATATTAAAACAAAGAGGATTTGGGGTTGATTTACCTGAGTCGTGCGAATTCCAGTGGAGTCTCGATGACTCCATGTTATTGTCGTTTGGGTCTCGTTGACCAGTGTGAAGAGCTTAGAAGCTCTTTGATGGGTGTTGAAATCGGCTCTGTGTGTGGCCGAGAAAGAATTGGGAGAGTGGAAAGAAAGGAGGCGCATGTTCTGTGAAGTTGGGATTGGGTTTAGTACATATATTATTTAATTTAAGTTAAATGATAAGCTAAAGTTACAAACCAAATGGCAGTGTTTAGGTTTAGTGAAACTCAAGCCTGGCAAAAGGAAAAATCATGTGTGTGATCCTCTGATCTTTAAATTATTGTGTTTTGGTCTTCAAGTTTCTAAAGTTTCTGTTTATGGCTCCTAAGTTGACGTGTATTTCATGTTAGTCCTCAATTCGAGTTTTTTAAGTTTTTAATTTGGTCTTTATATTTTATGCGCATTTGATTTTAGTCCCGGATGCTAAGATATTTATTTATTTTTCATTTACACATTTGGTCTTCAAGTTTTTGCATGTTCTATTTTAGTCAATTTGGTTTGTTAAATTGAATTTTGCATTGTTTTGTCCTACTACTTTAAAAGTTTTTACTTTAATCCCTATATTTATCATCGGATCCCTTTAACTTTAGTGATAAGGTTGCTTTTTTAGTTAGTGGATCATTGTGCTTATGTTTAAAGTTAGATTCTTTTAATTATGTAATATATTTGTTGACTAACTCACGTGGTTGTTGTGTTTTATATATATATATTATGTATGTTTACTTTACTTTTATATTGTATATTAAAAGTGTGGTAATTCCCATAATATATTATATGTCTTTTACTTTGTAAACATATATAGTATATAATATATTTTGTAAACATATATTATTTAAGTATATATATATAGGTATATACAGTAGGTAGAATGTATATCTATTTTATTATCCATATTATGTAATACATATTATAGCATATATGCGTAACACTTTTTTGTATATATATTATAATTATTTTTAGTAATTTACTCATATATATATATATATATATATATATATATGATTTATGCATATTATTATTTTTATTAAACATCAATTTATTAATATATATATATATTTAGTTGATAATTTAGTATTGGTACAAAATCAATTTTTGTTTGTTTGCATATAGTTAGTCATTTTTTACATGAATAGTGTAATATCTTCATTAATATCACTTAACTCGATTTGAAATAAATTGACTAAGAGTAATATTCGATCATTTTATAATTATCGAAAGAAACTTTCTAATACGTGAATATTTAATCTATTTTAATATATAACATTAAGTATTAATACTAGAACTTACATTTTAGATTTGAGCCCTATGTTCCTTAATTTTCATAATTTGACATTTTAAGTTAGAAAAAGGCCTTGATTTACTTTTAGTTAATTAGGACAAATAAAATTTTATTTGATTGCGTTGTTTTTATAAATCTAAGGCACTGTTCACTTATTAATGAATTAATAGTATATCCTCCGCGATCGTGCTCAGGGGGTGACTACTGGTAATTCCCCAAATAAGTCGACATCTTTTTTTAAAACCACATCATGTTTTCTAAAAATGAGGCAATGTTCGGTTATTAGACAAAATAGCTGATCTTCCGCATTTACGCTCGGGGGCGAATACTATCGGTCTCAATAAACGAATACCCTTTTCAAACTCTGCATCCTTAATGATTTTTAAATTAAATAAAGATCGAACTCAAAATTTCCGATTTTAAATATAAGGTAATTAACTAGGTACCAATTTTTGGGCGCTTATGGGAGTGCTAATCCTTCCCCATGCGTAACTGACTCCCGAACCTGATTTCTGGATTTTCGTAGACCCCAAAACTCGATATTTTGATAAAAATAAAATGTTTTATTAAAATCACCCAGTTTTTAAGGTATTCCAATCACACCTCAAATGATTGGTGGCGACTCTTCACCTTTCGAAATAATTTTCAAAGAGAAAACCCCATCGGTATCGGTCTTTCCCCTTCTGGGCGAAAAACGGTTACGACACGTGCTATACTTTTTAGCTTTGCTGGGTGGTTTTAGCTCATTTGGGCTGTGTTTTTAGCATAACAAACTATTGGTGTCGGCGATTAATTCTTCCTCAAGCTGTGATTAAAAGGATTGAGCACCTTTGTGCTAAATTTTTCTACAAGGGCGATGATGTGACTGCTAGAGTCAGTTGGAAGCAAATTTTCTTATTGAGATCTGAGGGAGGTCTTGGTGTAAAGGATATAGCTGGCTGGAATAAGGCATGCATTTTGCAGCTAATCAGAACCATCCTTGCTGGGGAGGGATCTCTCTAGGTAGCTTGGTGTCAGGCATATATTTTGAAGGGTGAGGACTTCTGGCAGATAGAGGTTCCCAACAATGTTAGTTGGAGTTTCCAGAAAATCTTAAGATGAGGCATGACACTCAGTGTTTATTTGTTGGAGAGGGTATTGGTTTAGTAAAGGCTGTCAGGATTTGGAGTAAGATTAGACACCAATAGTCTTATTGTTTGGTATATTAGGCGTATTCCCAAACATAGTCTTATTGTTTGGATGTCTATTCTTGACCGTCTTCCTACTAAGGTGAGGCTTTTGAGAATGAGTATTCATGTGGAAAATGACTTGTGTGTGATATGTGGTTGTCAGATGGAGAACATATATCATCTTTTTTCGGCTGTGGATTTGCAAAGGATCTGTGGGAGGGCATCCTAGATCTTAGTAGGCTTTCTCGAAGGGTTAGCTATTGGAAACATGAATTTGCTTGGTGTCTTGCTCATCTTAAAGGTAAAATCCTACTTGTTAAGATTCTTAAGCTTGACTTGGATTGTCATGCCTATAGTGTGTGGGAGGAGCGAAATAGAAGAAAGTTTAGGGGTGCCTTCCGCTCAGTTGATTATGTTTTGCAAAGTATAAAGGAGGTGGCGCAGATTCGCCTCAGGGATTGGAAGATTTCTCAAGATTATGTGAACATTACTCTTTGTATGCGCTGTGGTATTGTTTGAGTTAGTTTTGAATTGGTCTTTTTTTGTGTTTTTTGCTGCTGTTGCTATTTTGTGCTGAGATTTTGTATTTTTGTATCAGGTTTTTGCTTTTTTGGGTAATAAGTGAAATTTATCCAAAAAAATAAAAATAAATTAGGAGTAATTTGAAAGTTAAGTAATTAAATTATAAAAAAATTAAACTTTGGTGACCAAAATAGGATTAAGAAGATAGTTGAGTGATGTAATTTACCCATAAAAAGTACCATGTGCAAATAACCCGTTAGGCATGATTTTGAAAAAATAAAAAATTTGATACTAAAACATATTAAAACTGATAGTTTAATACTAAACGTGTAATTTATCCCAAAATATAATATTATTAACGGAACGGAGAAGGAAAAAGGAATAAATTGCATGTAATGTACATCACTATAGATCCAGTATGGGTTCTAGGGACAATGTAAAACATGTTAATTTCTTTTATCCATTTAAAATAAAAAAATCCAAATCTATGCACATGGATCACTTCGTGGTTGTCTGCTGAATGGATCAGAATGCAAGTCTAGAATCGATTGGAAATTAACTTAAATCATATAAAATGCATATAGAAATATAAATTTATAATAATTTATTTCAATCTCACGCAAAATCATAACAACAACAACAATTATTATTATTATTATTATTATTATTATTATTATTATTATTATAAAGTTTAATTGTATATAAATTTATTTTACTGAGTTAGATATTCGAATTATTTTTTCTCAAACTATATATTCTTTTCAGCAGTTCAGATTTTTCGTCAACGAGTGTTAGTACAAGTGGTTAAGATTCAAAAATGTGAGCTTATAAGGTCAAGTTCGAATCCGACCATAATCACTTTTGGTGGGTAATCTGTAAATTCTTATTTACAGAGACGGACGCAGAAATTTGTGTCAAGGGGTGCAAACATAAAAGATTATATTAAAATCTTAGGGGTGCAAGATAATAAAATCTCAGGGGTGCGAAATTAAATAATTCATATAAAATACGAATAAAATATCTAAAATACAAGGGAATTTTAAATTTTTAGGGGTGCGACCGCACCCCTAGCACTCCCTCGATCCATCCCTGCCTACGTAGATCATAATTGGGTCTTAGATATACACTGACCCTGGACTGAAAAAGCCACCATAACTTAAACTTTTACGTACAAAAAAAAAAGCAGTTCTGATTTTTCTTAGTCAATCAATCATGTAAACACTCGTCTCTTAATGCACCTTTTCGAACATGATTTTTTTTAAAAATAATACTCAATTTTACTGTCGAGATCATTTAATAAATTTAAATATTGTATCGATCAAACTAAATATTTAAATTATCATTTATAAACATTTTGAATCTCACCATTATCTCATCATTAAGGTAGAACTCATATTATATATATATATATATATATATATATATATATATATATATATATATATATATATATATCCAATTATTTTTAGTTTTTAAACTAGGTACTTAAATTATTATTTTTATTGAACTAGACAATAAACTACCATGAGTAGCCAAACCCCAGTGTTATCTCTTCTATTTAAAATGAAATAACAAACTGAAATTATCACGTGACAATACAAAAAATTGCATCATAAAAAAAATTAAACATTTCAAAAAATCTCAAAACCTCTAAAAAAATTATAATATATTTTCTAAAATGTAATGAAAGAATCGAAAGATGAAGAGATTCAAATCCAATAATCATTAAAGACACCAAAATAACTTATAATTACTAAAAAAATTCGTAGACTTACTTGATCTAACGATACGTTGGCCTATACCCTTCCAGTTGTTAACGATGATATTCACGTCACTATCGAGAGGCAATATAAATCTTAAACAGTGACAAATAGAAAAGCTCTATAATTGATGAAATGCATTCATTTTAAAAGAACAATACCTGTGAATTGATTCAATTATCGAAAGGTAAAAGAATAATCATATCAAAGTGGGTATTTGTAATTCCCTTATTTACAAATTGATCCCTACGATCCAATTATAAATAGGTCTAAATTCTTTTTTGTTCATTTGAAACCATCATAATCATCTCTCCTATCTGATTCTATCTTCTTCCATTTCTAATATTTTAGAAAAAGAATTTCATTTGTTTGTAGAACTCTAGTGGTAGTGAAGTTGTTATTGGATGATGGTGCCCGAAAAATAGAGGTTCGTTGAATTTAGTAAATTTGATACGTTCTCTTCATTATTTATTTTGTTTGTTCAATATTAGTAAATTTGATACGTTCTCTCATATTTATTTTGTTTGTTTAATATTGTGTTTTTCGTTGTATCTCTATTTTCAATAATTATCGAATTTATCCTCTATGTATTTTGAAAATTATAATTTTATCATTTCAACACAGTTTTAAAATTATGTTAGTGTAAAAAATTACCTATTTTTCTGAATATATATTTTTAATATACCTTAAAAAACTAAATTTTTATATTTTTATTAAATAAACCATGATTTGAGCCATATGACAAAAAAGATTATTATCAATTATATATATACTTTAGCATCTTCATCTCATTTCACAATTTTTTAGTATATAAACATTACGATGGTAACTTATTTATATATATAATATTTGTTGATATAAAGTAAAATTTTTAGATTTTATATTATTTTAATCATTGGATAAAAAATAGAAAACTAAAAATTAACTATAAAAAAATAAAAGATCTATATAAAAAATTGTCCTTAATTTTAAAAGTTTTAATATCAGTCATTAAACTTATTAATCCAACGATCTAATAAAAGCCTTATAAAATTTAAAAAATGTATACTGTATAAACAAACCCTGACTCTTCATATTAAAAAACGTATGATATAAAGTCAAATTTTTGTTAAAAATTTCATGTTAGTTCTAATTGACATTGATTTTGAAGATTTATCGTAAATATTCTCTCTTTTTTGTTTTATAAAAAATATTGAACGTTAAAAATTTCAATTTTTTATTGTTTTGTGAAAAATAACATTAGTACAATAAATGATACATATCGGAAATTTGATTATAATAAAATGATAAATATAATTTTTAAAATTACTATAAAGATAACAAATTTGTTTTATTTAATTATTCCTCAATAGGAATCAAATTCAAAGAATATATAATATTCTTTTGTTAATCCCATTGAAAACGCATGCATATCAAACTCAACTCACCCCAACCAACCACTTGCCCCATTTTCTTTCAATCAGGTTTTTTTTAATATTCTTTATTATATTTCTATAAAAAAATCACATATTAAGATAATTTAGCTTTCATTTAAACATAACAATCATATTTGGCTTGTTGACCAACATTTTCTTCTTTTTTTCTATCATATTCCTTTATGTCATGAGTTTTAGACTCATCAAAAACACCATTTTCTTTCCCCTAGAGTCACCCTTCCCCTCTAGATAAGAGTAAGACTAGAATTAGGATTTGTCAAAAAAGAAAAAAATCCATTTAAACAAATGTAACTAAAATTAAGTAACATATATACTTAAATAATTAACTAACTGAACTATTAGTTTATGCTTATGTGGATGCCAGCTGTTTCCGCGTCAGTCAATATTGTTGACGTGGTGATATGATGATGTGGTATATATTTAAAAAATATTTTTTTAATATTACCTAACCTATTTTGGGTGGCAAAAATCCTTAAAATTATAACCTAATCCCCTCCGCCCAAATTCCCAAAATCTCAATATTAGATCCCTACTCAAAAACCACAATTCAAACCATTCCCAAAAGCTCAATATTAGATCCCTACTCAAAAACCACAATTCAAACCATTCCCAAAATTAAACTTTTCCCCCAAAATAAAATGATTCAAACCGATTCAATACATTCCCAAAATCCCAACATCTGCAAAAAAAAAAATCAAAAGAGAGAAAAAGCAGCTTGTCGAATGTGAAATATCGAGAGAGAAAAGGGTTTAACTCGTTGAGAGAGAAAACATCAATCGATAAGTTTTATGGTTTTGTTATTCCTTTCTTGCTCTAACTAGTTTTAGAAGTTATAATTTTTTAATCAAACGCCCACAAAGTTTTTGTCTTGTTTTGATTTATATACACTTTGACACACAATTTTTCATGGCCATGTTATTTTTTACTTATTCTTTTGGCCATGATCCTCATGCTTTTTACTAGAAAAGTACTTAGATTCTTTCATTTTTTTTGAAAAAAAATTATATTCCTTACAAGCTGCTTTTCATAGAAAACAGCGAAGATTCTCTATTTTTTGTTTGTTTACTAATTTAATTTGGATGAATAGAAATTTCTTCTATTATTAAATTGTTAATGCGTTTATTAACATCATGATTGTTGTGTTACATGATGGGTATTGAACCAGAAATTTTTATGTTACAATATCACCATGGAAGTAAATTTATACGTTCGCCTAAACTTGAAAAGTTACAAGTTGACCCGGATAGACTTTGTTATTGGGATATAATTGGGAATATGAAAGATTTAGGGTATGCCTCTGATTCATGGTTGTACTATAAGGTACTGGATGTTACATTCAATACTGATGCATTGGTGGTAGTTGTAGATAGATGAATCAGTTAGGCAATGTTTAGGGATTTTGATCACTAAGGGTGTTATAGAATTTTATGTGGACTAAATAAATAATTATACGGTAGGTGACACCATTAAAAAAGTAAAGAGGTAGTTGAGGGTATTGATTTTTCTAGCCAAAATAACAATGATATTCATGGGGGTAATACTAAAACTGAAGGTGTGGACACTGTGCATATTAATGAAGAGGAAATTGATGGAATTAAATATATACCTTATGTGGACACCGGTCTTGAATAAAAGAATGCTGGAATTGAAGCTGTAAACACTGGTATTGAAGAGGAAAATGTTGAAATTGAAGTTGTTAACACAATAAACACTACTTGAATTGAAGATATACACAATGATGATGATCCAAACTTCTATGAAGTTGGTATTGGTGAGGAAGAAGCATCAGAAGAGTCTCTTAATTTTTTTGGATGTTGAAATAGTTTTTGATGTAGATGAAGAAGTTGAATCAATTAGGGAAACGTTGAGAGGTAATGGTACCAATAGTTCATCAGTTGGTAGTGACAGTGAAGACATTATTGATTTTGAAGTTCATGATCATGTAGTTGTTGAAAATGATGTAGTACAAGCAGATAGACCAAAAGAGGATAATGGTAAATGGATAGCCTTGAAAGTGATTACTTAGATTCAGATGATCCAGGAGAGTATAATGATACTGATAATGAGGATAATCGAATATGTGGAGCATACAAAGGAAATATTAGAGTAGGGAATATATATTATAAGAGTTGTAAATTTTCTTTGTAGAAAACAAGACTTAGATTTACATATCACACTCAGTTCAAGGAAGCGATGAGAAAATATGCTCTCATGAAGTGTGTTTCTTTAAGGTTCATTAAAAGTGAACAAAAAAGAATGAGGGTGATATGCAAGAATTGTTGTCCTCGGTTATTATTTGCAAGCTTTGATCATAGGTTTGGCTGCCTTATTGTGAAAACATACAATCCTATCCATAAGTGTTTTAAGATAAATAAGAACAAAATGATAAATTCTAGGTTTATGGAGATGAAATTTAAGGATAGGATTTTAGTTGACCCAAAAATAAAAGTTGCTACTTTGAGAGAGATGTGCAAGAATAAGTTAGGTGCATATGCTAGCTATAACCAGTGTCAAAGAGCTGGAAAATGGGTGCTTCAAAATAAAAAAGGGTTCTTACATTGATGAATATGCTAATCTGTGGGGGTATACCGCTGTTGGAAAACATACTGTTACAAAACAAGACATTAACTTTGACTAGAAATATTAAATAAAATATTTAAATAAAATGATAATCATGTCATGGTAATTCACTTCCTTAGAATCAAATTTTCCTGATTTGTGTAACAGCTACAATAGATGAATTGCCCCCGAGGTTAGCACGACTCTCCAAATTTTGTACAACCGAAAATTAGATTATATCGAAACTCAGAACTAAAACTCAGAAACATCATGAATACACTACGGAGAATGAAAGTGCTTCAAAGCAAATAATTGCTTGGGATGATTAAAAATGAGAAGATTTGCCCACTATTTATAACCTAAATAGTGAGGGCAAAAAATGTCATTTCATTCATCACATTAAAGTGTCATTTAACCAAAATTAAATAGCATTAAAAGTGTTATCAATTCTAAACATTACCAATATCCCCCCACTAACACGAAAGCATTCCTTCGTAAAAAAATTATACCAATGAAATTAAATCACGAGAAGAGTAATAGCGAGATTAGTTGCTTGAGCACTAGTGAACGTATCTGAAACTAGCACATAGTGATGATGAGTAATTCTTCAATTAGATAAGTGAATGAATCTTGAACTTTCTAAGATTATGGTGAACTCATAACACACAACTAACCCTTCATCCACCGAAGTCATCAATGTGTCTACAAAGAGTATATACAATAGTGCATATATGTTTAGCCCTCTTTCTTCAGGATTATAATAAGTGTAATAGAAAGATGACCCAACATTTTTCGTAGAAGATGGCTAATCCTTCTCACTTACGTAGGTTATTTCATCAGGTTTATCTTAATATAAACCACCCAAACTGAGCTATGAAATAATTAAGAGCTTCTTTAATAACTCATCCTCACAATAGGTATGGTGAATTTCTTCAAGTTCATTTTAAATAAACCGCTCAAACTCTGTGATAAGAAATCATTAAGAATAAATACTCAAACTCATTAATCAGTGAATTCAATATGTCATTCTCACTAGGAACTCCCAAACTCTTGGGTTTGAATTCATTAAGAGTTTTAATAAAACTCATCATCTCTAGCGGTAAGTTCATCTAGTACTTTGCGATTAGGACCACCCATTCAACTCTAGGATGTGGACTTATTAAGAATAGATATTCAACCAAAATTGATAAATTCATCAAATGTTTCTCACTAAGACCACCCAAAACTTTGGCTATGAATTTATTAAGATCAATTAAGCTCATCATATGCATGTACATTATTCATCATAGGGATAGGTAGGTAGAAATATACACTATGAGTCTTTACATGGCTTTGTTTGACCACATTGAACTTAGATAACTAAGTTGGGTATCCACCATGAATTCTTCAACCAATGGGCTTTAAACCCACCCTCATCGATGAATCAATAAGCAATTTCTGACTTAACCTTTTGGTTAGCAGATCAATTAGGTTCCTCTCTAACTCTAGTCATAATTTTAAGACATGCCCCACATTTCTAACATTTTTAGGATAGAAATAAATCCAAAAGTGTCTTGAACAATGTTAAACAAATTCTATTAAACATATACTCAATCATACTAGAGTAAAGTTTATTATCAGTTTTAACCATGAAACTATGTTTTAACAAACACAAATCTTGTTTACTCATTGTATTATAAAATTTTGAGAAGTTACTAATCATTGAGATTAATATTCATAATCTCAAACGATCATGAAATTCTTTATGTCTCATCAATAATCATTCATGACTTTTTCTCATTCAAAAGGATTGTCAGTTTTCCTAATTCTTCATAAGAAATAATTAGGAAATTATGAATATTATGAAAAAAATTATTAGGAGTTTTCAACTTTTCCCAACAATAGGAAAATTATCTCAAATTTTTCATCAAGTGATTTCAACACAACTCCTTAAGATAGACAACTTTTTTCATTTACTCTATGTAAGAGTATATTCAATGGCTAGAAACCATCTTTTAGTCACACTAATGTCTATCACTTTTTCATTCATAATATTCAACATATTAGCCTTAAAGAGTTCTACTTAACCAAATTAATCTCTACTCTTTTATACTTCTACACTAAGTTTAAAGAGTTCTTAACACATCATAGTATTTTATAAAATTGAAATAGTGAGCATAATAGTGCATCATGTAGGTTTCTATGAAAGAGAGGTGGTACACTAGGCACATTTGAGTACCAGGTCTTCATAGAACTAATCCTAGACATGTACTTTCATACTTATAACACTACTTTCCAATAAATCATTTAAGAATTTTCTCCTTTTTAAGTTTTCTTAAAGAATTATGCTTGATACTTGTAGTCACAATAGTATCTTATTAAGCATATACATTTTGGGATCACTACTACCTTAGCCTTTGTAGTTTTTATTTACTAGTGGTTTATCTCATTTCATAGTATTTCCACTAGTTTAAAAGACTAATTCATGTGCCATTTTAAGAATGAATTAATATGCCACAAGTCTAAATAATCTGACCTCGCGGCTAGAGTTATAACCCCCAAATAGATTTATTCATTCTCACCATTCGTGCAACTTCATTCTTCGCATATCATCTTTAATAAAAAAAAGTACCCTAAATCTAACATGATATTCATTTGATTTAACATCTCTCTTAAATCTATTAATTATGCACCCAAATGAAGATTTTACATTTTTTGTCTCAAAAAATTATTTACTAACAGTAATATATAATTGATAGTAATGAACTCTTATATTCTCAATCATGTCCCTTCATTCAAACTTTATCAACTTTGCCTTCAGCTCAAAATAATCTTTAGCGGATAAGTTTATGATTGTCATGTTATCTTTATAAATTTCTCAAAAGAAATTATTAGTACGATAAAAATATTTCATATTTATTTTTACCTTAGTTTTCATGGATTGAACAACTTATCCCACACGGGAATAAATGGTTTCATATCTTCATATGAACTAATTATCCATATACACAGTTACGTTAGTATATATATATATATGTAGTTATAAATAAATTGAAAGCAATAAAAATATTGAAAATACTCATATTTTCAATAAATACTAACCAATATACCAAGGAACCAAAATAATTCATACCAACCAACAATGCATTATTATGTATTAAAAGCTCATTAAAGCAAAAACTATAATTAGTTATAGGCGTTTAATAATTTATAATTAATCACTTTTATTGATTAAACTAAGGTGATTACAAAGTAATATCTATTCTAAATACTCTCAACCATTTGATAATGAACGCTCAATCACCCTGTTGCAACCGCTAGTGCTCGTACCCATGACCTCTAGGAACAACAACAATTCCTTAACTATTGAGGTAAGTTAGTTCGTACATAATTAATATGTCAAACCTTAATACCATTTTTACACTCCTAGAGATTAGGCCCAAGACATGTGCGCTTGAGACCGGAACAGAGGTTCTCAAGAAGGTGTTGGGCGTGACAAATCCATCATACTTGGCCCAGTCCATGGAGAAAGCTAAGGATCCCATTCACATTGAACCTGCAAATATGGAAAGTGACATTTATCATAAGATGATCACAGGAGCTTGGAAAAATATGGCAGGGGATGATATCATATCAAAGAGGATTATGGGGGAATCTTTCCATATACAAGGAGACATTAAATAAAAGAAAAGAATTGGACTGATTGATTTGTATGGATGTTAATTTGATTGAGTTTCCTTATATAGGAAGATTTGTAATTAATATGGCTCATCTTATCCATTGATCTAGATTGACCTTAGTCGTCCAATGTAAGGAGATTCAACTATAAATAGAGACCTTCCCCAAATTATTTGTATTCACTTCACTTTTCATTTCATTTGGTGGAATAAAAGTAGCATTCACTCAACTCTCTCTTGTTTGTGTGAGCTATCTCCTTCCCAAGTTCTTTGTGCTTCCGTGTTGTACTAAGATTTCTAGCTTAGTGTTTTTCAGGCTGACTTAGGTGAAAAATGCCCAATAGTGGTTCTGAAGCATCTAAGGCCACACGTTCTTGAGTTTAAGGCTCCTAGGGCGTGACAAGTGATATCAGAGCGAGTTTGTTACGGTAAAAGATAAGTTTTCAAGCCGATTTTAAGAGAGATGACACCACAAAACTAAGAAAAATTCCTCGTTTCTATTGTGGGAGTTAAGACTCGTGCTGCTAAAAAGAAGTGAGGAAAGTCTAGGGATACTATTTTATTATTGGAGAAAAGGGTAACTAGGTTGGAGAAATTGGAAAGCCAGACCCAAGGGGAGGTGCAAGAGCTTCTCGACGAGCTTAATGACAAGACGGTTTGTGAGTGTGATTCGATTAAGGCCGAGGTGGAGGTACTAAGCCAAGAGATGAGTGAAGTTAAGAGTACCATCGAGGATATGTCTCAAAGCATCCTACAGTTTGAGGCTGCAGAGGAGGGACTCGGTGAAATGAGTCATCAATGAAATGGTCGAGAAGGTTTATGAGCAGATCAGGGGTCTCGAGAGCATGTTCTTGGCCATGAAAGCATACATGATGCGAGATATGAAGGAGATCCAGAGAGTGGTGTTCGTTTACAAGGTTTTCGTGATGAATGGGGGGTTAGGAGAAGCACCAACGGCAAAACCCAGGATCGATGTTCTGAAGCTGAAGGAGTCTAGGGGAATCCGCTCGGCACATAAAGTTGAGAAATTCATTGGGAGTATAAACCAATATTTTCGGGGCATGAGAGTCGAGGATGAAGCTAGTAAGGTAAATGCGGCTTCCAATTACTTAATTGATGTTGCTCTGTTATGGTGGTGACGCAGATGCTCTGAGGAAACGAACCAAGAGATCCCTATAAAAAATGGGAGGAGTTCAAAATGGAGTTCAAGGAACAATTCTACCCCAAGAATGTCGAACTTGAGGCGCGAAAAAAGCTATAACAACTAAAGCAAGATGGTTTCATCCTGGAGTATGTGAAAGGATTCATAGAACTTAAATTGCAAATCTCGACCATAAGAGAATATGAGGGATTCTATGCCTTCATGGATGGACTACAACGATGGGCCGAGATGGAGATCTAATGAAGGGATGTCCACAAACTTTCTAAAATACTAACTGTAGACGAGACCATAGCACAGTTTGAGACTGTGAAAAGCCAAGATACAAGGGCAATGGTAGGGAGATAGAGACAAGTTGTCCAAATATGAAACTGAAGAGCCTCAAAAGGGAAAGAAAATGCCAATAAGTAGAGGATCCCAACTATTTCGTATGAAAGATAAGTTCAGGTCATCTGGTGACAAAGACAGAGACCAAGAGAGAAACATAGAACATCTCACATGCTACCTTTTTGGGGACAAGTACATGGCAAGAGATTGTGTAACCCCCAGACCGATGCGGGTAACACGATCTGATCTGGGGTGTCACATTTGGGCCACCGGAGCGACTCACTGTAAAAATAGCGGAAAATTTAAAACTATTTAAATTACATGTAAACTAATAAAATCAGTTGTCACTATTTAAAAATAAAATAGATTTCCAGACTCATATATAAATCAAAATACAATTACATGCCCCCTAATCACATGTACCATACTCTGTAAGCAATGCCAGAAGAATTCCTTTACTAATGTCGATAACTGCACTGGTACAATTCTTTTTACCTACAATGGTGAGTAATAGAGTGAGCTTCGAAAAGCTCAGTAATACAGAACTACCAGATGATACTGAAAAACGTGCAGATACAGATAAACATATTTTCCTTATTGGTTCAGATATTTACAGATCTTTATGTTGAGCTGAGGTCTATTGATATTGCATGTAGTAACAAATAGTATTCATTTCAGATGGAAATATTTCGGATGTCTAGGTTTAGGACATCAGAAAAGGTTTTCTAGTGTGTTCCCAAAAATCATGTAACTTTTCAGATCTTTTTAAAACATATATATACATACCCCCATCCGTCAAGTCCAAAATGTGTAGTTTCCCCAGAACCATACACCCACCGTCAAGTCCAATAGGCCCTGAGCACACAGCCGAGGAGCCGGTAAGTAAGGCCTTGAGCACACAACCGAAGAGCCTCCAGGTATACTTCCTCCAACATTACCCCCAAGTAAAATATGTCCGTCCGTAAATGGATATATCAAAAATCAAAACATAAATCAGGTCAAGTATCATATCAGAAACCAGGTCAAGTAACAGATCAGAATCCAAGTCAAGTATCAGATCAGAATCCATGTCAGATATTATATCAGAATCCATGTCAAGTATCAGATCATAATTCAAATCAAAAATCAGATAAAATATTCATGTGAGTAAGGAACACACCAGAGTTTATGGATATTATTTAGAGGGACTGGATAATCTTAGCAGGTAGAGGAACACAGATCTTCAGTATATCGATAGAATATCAGAATTCATAATCACTATTAGAAGAGTTCAATAACTGACAAAATCATCAATTATTCAGAATATGACTTGAGTTGGTAAGGAAGAAATGAAGGTTCAGGACATTTACAATCTATGTCGATTGATCAGATTATCAAACAACTCTTAGATGAATAGCTCCCAAAACTAATGCTTGTCAATTGATCAATTCATTGTTCTTCCAGGGTATTTACTCTTTAATACCACAAATTCTTGTCCATAGATCATTTTCAGAATCATCACTGAATAGATCTTCCAATGTCTTTATTTTATTTTTACGCTTCCACTATATCATGAAATACTGACGTGCTTGATTTGTTGTTCATGATCCAGAAGAATAGTACATCGTGTATGTTCATTAACGTTTCCAGACTCATTCACATCACTTACTTAATCCTTAGTGCTTGAGGTTACTTAGTTCATTTAGCATTCAAGTCTATTCCAGTTACTTCGGGATTTTCCAGAGTAATTCCGGACGTTTCTGAATTTTAGATACATATTTTACTTCCGTTCAGTTCAGTTTGGTATTCGTGGTTGATTTGTCGAACAAATATCCAATTCTTAGTACCGAATGCAATCTAGAGTTGAGCTGAGCTGAATACTTCCAAAATTATCATTGAGCTAAACTTGAGTAGACGAACATGCATTCAAGTAATATCTATGTCGTTCAGGTACTGACATATTATTAAGGTTGATCGACTCACTTAAGTTATGTTCCATAACTTTTAAAGGTAGTCCAACACCTATGCTTATTTGGATTCATTAATTAATCCAAGACATTTACTTAATATAGGCCATAAGGGTATTTTGGTAATTTTGGTGTTCAATTTTATTCCATTCATTTCAGAGCTCGAGGATATCCAATCATTCCTGAGCTTGGTGATATTCTTGTGTCATTTCCATTACAGGGGTATTTTGGTCATTTTACAGATCCACGATATTTCAATATTTTTCTTCCATCCGGTCTTATTATTGAATTTAAAATTATCATTTATTTCAGTTCATTCGGACAATTCTGACATAAGAACACCCCCGATAAATTGTTCTTCAGGTATTTACTCATAATTCGGATATTTTCGGGTCAAGTACCTTCTCAGATTTTACAAACGGAATATCAAGAAATTTTTTGCACTAAGTCAGGATCTTAACAATCAAATACATACTTAAATTGAGTTAAGTACAAATCCTCAAAGTACTTTCTTATTCAGGGTCAACTCGGACTATTTTACCTCTCAAGGGTATTTCAATAATTTCTTATCCAGATAATTTCGATATTAGCTCTTAACGAAAAATAATATAATTTAGAGATCCTATGATTAATTGCTTTCTTGAACACTCTCTGATCTTGAAACGGTTCTCTTAACAGACTTCTAGTATCCTTCACAAACTCTCATAGGATTAAAACTGTTTATCCATAATTTCCAAATAAAACTAACATATCTTATACACATCAATATTTTTATCAGATCAATATGTCTATAAAATCCTCTTATCTAACTTCCATATTAAAATCTTGTCTTTTTATAACATAAGGGTATTTTCGTAATTTTACCCTACCGGAGTATTCTCATAATTTCTCATCCAAGTACCTTTAACATTTAACCTTTGATGAAATAAATTATAAGTTGCAGATACAGGGCTGATTTCTTTATCACTAATCACAAACTTGTAATTTAATCTAACAATTCCTCAATCTCTTATACTAGTCATTCGATCCGTAATCAGTTACAGAATTTCTACCACATCATATCGAGTGTATAAATTATTCAACTCCACCAAAGTGACCAACATTATCTTGTTCATGCATTTATCAATATCAATATGTTCCATAAAGCATAAAGAGGTAGTAAAGTATTACCTCGATTTTCGTGCAATACTAATCGACCATAAAAATTCCATTCGAACGCCTTTGATCTTCAATTCAACTTCCAATAATTCCTCAGATACATATCAACATAAATTATATCAGAAATGAAGCTTAATTACGATAAATGGATCGAATCAGGTGATAAATCAGTGAAAAACAGGTTACCGGGTTCAAATTTGGAGAAACGGACTTCGGATTCGGATTCAGGACGTCGAAAGCATAAAATATGACTTTTCGAAAATTTGGAATTTTCAGTCAAAATCAAAGTTAACGGGTTTGACCGGCAATTTTGAGGCCTTCAAGTCCAAATTTAAAAAAACGGATTGCGGAATCGGATTTGGAACGTCGAAAAATATCAGGATAGGTATACTCGGTCAAAAACAAAGGTCGTTTAATGCCCGGTCAAAGCCGGTAAACGTTTTGGTCAACGGTCAACGGTTCGGGTCAACGGGTCGGGTCGTGACCGGTCAAATGGGTTACAAAACTGGTCAAACCGGTCATTTTTCTTTCCCCACGCGCAGTGGCGACGCATGGGGGCACGTGAACAGTACCCTGATGTCGAAAAATTCTCGGAAAAATTCCTAAAAATTATTTTAAGCGATTTCGAGATACTTACAAAGCTCGGTTCAAATTTTTGAATGGCGGAGAGCTCGATTTCAATGAATCGGAAACTTTGACCGCTTCACCTCCTCACGTGCAGCTATTGACGGAGACTAATGATGACACCGGCAGACTTGGAATGGAACAAGGAACACGATGGTGCAGGAGGTGTCATAAACAGATGCTCGGATCGTCGTGAATCGATGAAAAACCAATTGAAATCGAATTATTACCGACGATACTTCCGACTGAAATTAATGACGAACGGCGACGATTCACGATGAAATGTTTTAGGGGTTTTGTTCCTTGGTTGACAACGAACACGATGGTGGTTTCGGCTCGTCGATCGGAGGTCGGACGGCGAGTAGATCGGAGTTGAAATGATGGTTGATGGAGTGGGAAAAACTGGAAAATGGAGCATTTGTTTCTGCAGAATACACGGGAAATGGGTATTATAATTCATCCCAAAAGAAAAATGGTCAAATCATGAATCTAGCCACTGAATTTCCTGCACTTCTTAAAACGGTCTGCCAACTTTAAAATCTTATAATTTAATCCTCAATTTTCTTCCAAAATACCAATTAAATCCAATACTTTATAATTTCTTAAAATTTAGCCCCTAAATTGGGGTGTTACAGATTACCCTAAGAGGGACAAGTTGGCTGCCATATTGAGTGAGGAGGACAAGCCAGAGGTAGCCACACTTGGCATAATTAGAAGCATCAAGACAGCTAAACCGAAAGGAGAAGTAGAGCAACAGAGGTACTATCAAGGTGAAGGGTCGCATGGTTGCGGGGATCGAGCCAAGGCATCCGATGAGGTAGACGAGCCTACAAATGATGAGGCTATGAGGCTTGGAATAATGATCCTAAGTTCTGTCAAGGTGAATGGGAGCCAAAAGAAAAAAGGGTTGATGTATGTGGACATCAACGTTACAGGACGGTCGAAGAGTGCTATGGTGGACACTCGGGCAACCGATCTATTTATATCCAAGAAAGCTATCGACAATCTTGGTCTCCAAGAGGAGTAGACAAAGGGGATGATCAATATTGTCAACTCCAAGAGAGTGCCAATTGCTAGAAAGGTAAGAAATATTGAACTACATATTGGGAAATGGAAGGATAAGATGGACTTCAAGGTAGCCCCATTGGATGATTTTGATTTTGTGATCGGTCTAAGTTTTCTTGATCGTGTTAAAGCTTTCATTTTCCCCTATGTCGATGCTTTAACCATCCTTGATCCCAAACAATAATGCATTGTGCCTTTGAAACGAGATGAGGGAAAAAGATATCAAGGGATTTACAACTATTCAGTTTGTTGAAGATGTTTCAAGGGAGGCGAACATCAAGGAATGGATAAAAGAACCTGAGCTCTCAAAGGACATGGAGACACCACAAATGAGTGAGGTGGTAGAGGCACCGGACTTCAAGGTGGAAGAGCCGATGCAACAAGGGGAACCGAACTTCAAGGGATAAGTGTCGATGCATGGAGCATCAGACTTTAATGAGAAATGAGGGCTGATGCATTTTTTGGTGAATGCAACCTAAAGGGACAATGTACATATCGAACACAACTCTTGTGTTGTTAAGTCTAATTTGCCATCTCCATTGAGTCTAGGTTGAGGAGGACCTAACCACAAAATGGGAGTAGTCAAAGGTTGGAAGGGATCGGGGGGGAGTTATCCAAGCCTTTGCCAAAGGATTGAGGTGGTCCTTTCGAAGGCAAGTGTAGATGGGTAGGAAAGGGTTCCTACAATCGAGGTGTACGCAATGAGAAAAAAGAGTACAAGGATACATGGTAGAAAAATCCAAGGCAAGCAGTCCATATAGAGAGACTGCAACAAGCCAAGGCACCATGAAGGAACCGAGATAGGAAAATCCACATTCCAATGGTGCAACGAGGGCATCACTAGGTTCACTGGGGGGAGAATGTCACACCCCTAGAGATTAGGCCCAAGACATGTGCACTTGAGACCATGACAGAGGTTCTCAAGAAAGTGTTGGGCCTGACTAATCCATCATACTTTTCCCAATCCATAGAGAAAGCTAAGGAGCCCATTCACATTGAACCTGCAAATATGGAAAGTGACATCATATCAGAAGATTATCACAGAAGCTTGGAAAATATGGTAGGGGATGATTTCATATTTAAGAGGATTATGGAGGAATCTTTCTATATCCAAGGAGATCTTCAATCAAAGGAAAGAATGAGGCTAATTGATTTGTATGGATGCTAATTTGATTGAGTTTCCTTAGATATGAAGATTTGTAATTAATAGGGCTCATCTTAGTCATTGAACTAGATTGATCTTAGTCGTCCATTGTAAGGGGATTCAAGTATAAATATAGGCATTCCCCCACCTCATTTGTACTCACTTCACTTTTCATTTCATTTGGTGGAATACAAAGAGCATTCACCCAACTCTCTCTTGTTTGTGTGAGCTATCTCCATCCAAAGTTCTTTTGTGATTCCGTGTTATACTAAGTATTCTAGCTTAGTGTTTTTCAGGTTGACTTAGGTGCAAAACGCCCAAGAGTGATTCTGAAGCATCTAAGGCCTCACGTTCCCGACTTTAAGGCTCCAAGGGAGTGACACCATGATTAATCACTTTTAAAAACTGTAACATCTTGATTTTCTTCTTCTAATTTCAATTAGATTTATACATCATAAAAATATGTCAAACCTTAATACCATAATTAGCATTAAAAACTATTTAATTACTTAATTACGATTATAAATATGTTGAACATTAATTCGTCAAAACTCATTCAACATCAATATTATTTATAATCCAAAGGTAGTACCACATCTTACCATTCCAAACGTTAAGACAATTAATATAATTAAGAAACTTTCAATGGCTTTAACATTTTAAAAGTCATTCAAATGGAAATTTTAGTCATGCTAACAATGATATTAAAGCCATACACGCACATTAACTCTTGAATGCATACCAATACTTATTCTTTACCACCCACGATCTTAATTTTAATCGCTCGATAAAGCAATAAACATATGCATATAATGTTCAATAAAATCGAAGCAGAATCATGCCAACACCTGTATTCGAGTTGATAATATTTTCATGCCAACACCTGTATTCGATATGATAATATTTTCCCTAAACAACAACTTATGAATTCACTTCCAAATTGTTTGAAAATAGACTTATGCAAAACGAGGAATTAGCATTGACTAGAAAAACTAAATAAAATATTTAAATGGAATGATAATCGTGTCGTGGTAATCCACTACCTTAGAATTGAATTCTCATCGATGTTTGTAATCACTACAATTAATGAATGCCCCCCTCGAGGTTAGCACGGCTCTCCAAATTTCGTACACCCAAAAATTGGAGTGGACTATGAACAAGGAGAGTGTTTCAAAGCAAATATTTACTTGGGATGATTGAAAATGAGAAGATTTGTCCACTATTTATAACCTAAATAGTGAGAGTAAAAATGTCATTTCATTCATCACATTAAAGTGCCATTTAACCAAAATTAAATAGGATTAAAAGTGTTATCAATTCTGAGCATTAACAATAGTTGCTGAGTTGATTTGTATCAATCCTGAAGCACAATCTCAATTCAAGTTCATAGAGATAATGAAATCAAAGCAATTTTTCATAGGATGTATATATGTTTTGCTGATTTAAATAAAGGTGTATATGCTTGGAAAAGGTCTGGCTTGAAATAGTAAGGGAAGCATGCAATGATTACAAGGCAACTTAAACTACAACAATCTGATGAACTTAGACAAAAGAAACAAAATCAAATGGAAACAAGAAAACTATGAAGCTTCAACTACACTTGGGATGAATTTGAAAAGTACTTGTAGGTGATGGGAAGAAATTATTTTGTTTTGAACTTATTGGTTAAACTTGACATTTTGTTATTGGATATATCTGATCATTTTGTTATTGGCAAACTTTAATATCAGATGTATAATCTCCAATTGAGCCATATGTATTGATTATTGGATGTCTAATTCCTAATTGAGCTATATGTACTGATTATTGTTAAAAAATGGAATTGTTTTGTTCATTGACATTTTGTTCAATGGATAATATTATTTACTTTTGTTTAAGCTTTATATAATTGTTGCATATATCATGTCTTATTTGTTCAAATTATATAAAGACACAACAAACATGTAGAAAGTTTCATTATCATTTAATTTCAGTGAAAGATGATACAAATTACCAACGTCACATATATTATACAAGATATTATTATCTCTTTGAAGTGCATATCATTTTTATCCTATAACAATACACTTTCTCATTTGCCATATCAATTTGTTTTTGCATTTCTTTTCTCTTGGTTAAACTTGCTTTAATTGAATCATCTTCATCTTTTTCATTCAACCTACTCTTAAATACATCATTTTCTTTTTTTTTCAGCTCATAAATGACAAACCTAGCTCTTTCTGAGAGTGGTTCATCACACCATCAAAAAACCCACAATCGTTTGTGCTAAAATTTGGGCAGTTAAAAAATATTCTTCCTAAATTATGAGTATTCTTTCATGCAGTCCACATCAAACAATTCACACCACATTGACAAAAAATATCTTCACGATCGTACTCCCAATTTGTTGTCGAACACACTTGACTCTAACGTCCTCTAGACAATGAGTTACTCTGACGACCTTCAAATGACGAGTTACTCTGATGACCTCCAGACGGCGAGCACGATGATGATGCCATATTAAAAGCAATGAACTTTCACAACCCCTTCAATAAACAATAATAAAGGTGAAAGAATAAAAATGACGATGGGTGAAGGAATCAAGCGAAATATGAAGGTGTTTTCGAATTCAAAAAAACAAAATAAAAGGAGAACAAAATGTGACTGAAGATTCATTACCTACTCGGGGATGACGATGAAGGAAGGGGTGACGATGAAGAAAGAAGATAGAGTTTTGAATCGAGATTTTGGGAATGTATTGAATTGGTTAGAATTATTTGATTTTGGGAAGATTTTTGATTTTGGGAATGGTATGAATGTGATTTTTGGGTAGAGGTCTGATATTGGGATTTTGAGAATTTGGGTAGAGGGGATTAAGTTATAATTTTAGGGATTTTTGCCACCCAAAATAGGTTAGTAATATTTTAAAAAATATTGTTAAGATAAATGCCACATCATCATATCATCACGTCAGTAATATTAGCTGACGTTGAAACAATTGGCGTCCACATAAGCATGAACTAATAGTTATGTTAGTCAAGACGGTCAATGGTAAAATATGGTGCAATTAAACAACTTCGAAAGATAAATTGATACGAAAATACAATATGAACGAAATTGATAAACTGAATCTACTACGGGAACACAAGTGATTCTTAAGCTTTTTCTTATTAGTCCACTGTAAAAAATTAATGACAAATCTAGAACTCATTATCCATAAACTACACGTTTTGGCACTAAATTATATTGTTTTTATTAATTAAACAAATTTCAACCGTTTGATCCAAAAAAAAACCTCAAGCAGTTGTATATTTATCTTAAATTAATTCAAATTTTATGAATAAAACTTGTTTGAATAGGAAAAAATTATAATTTATAATTTATAAAAATATCAAACTACTTGAATTTATAAAATTAATTCACTCTGAAAAGTTCATGGTGTAACTTTTTTTGTGGAAGAAATAAATTAAGATAGAAAGGGATTATGGTGGATATATAATCTCTTAGAGATTAGTCGGAATAAAACTTTAGATCCCGAGGGGAAAAAAAGAACAATCACTAATTGCATCCAAGGATACAAGGGCAACTTACAATCTAGTTACACATTCAATATTATAAAATTATACTCTTTTTCCTTTTAATTAAAAATAAAAAAATCATATTAAAATAGACTTGTTATTATATTAAATTTCTTTCTCATCAAATAATCAATCCTAGATATATAATGAAGATTAGGGTTATATTGGACGAAACATCAAAATTCGTGTAAGTCCATGTAATCACAAATCATTATAATAAATTTCTTTAGTATACATGCGATTTTTCTTTCTAAAACTTTTTCATATAAATTTATGTCTTCTTTAGTATATGATCATTCATATTTATAGTTGTTTGGTAGTATAATATAACATTCAAACTTTTTACTCCTTTAAGATTAACCTGAATTTATCACACCCTAATCATTATCAATAGTATTAGGGATGTAAAATGTTTACCCAACTGGCAAAAGTGACCAAGATCAATTTAAGTCAAAACTATTTATAATATGAGGTGGAGGTGATTGAAATAGATTCGAGTCCGAGCTGCTGTTGACCTAAACCCGAGTTGGACATGCAAATTTTTTATATGCACCGAACCTGAGAATTACCTGAACTTAAATTGAACTGATAATATGATAACCGAACTAGTCCTGCATCCGACCTGATATGAACCTGAACCCAAGATTAATCTGGTAAATAACTTATATTATCGACCTGTTATCAATCGGACATGTAGTTAACTCAACTTGTAAATGACCCGACTTGTTATTGACCTGATCTGATATTTACTTGACTTAGTATTTACCTGTCTTGTAAGTTACAATTGATGATGTTGTGAGATTTTTAATTTATAATATTATAGTATGACAAAATCCATTTTCACAATTAAATGTGCATGATAAACTATGATTATTAATGTGCTTACTTTTTATATTTATAAATCATAATCTATAAATATACTCAAAAGTTCTATTAAATTAATAACTTATGATTGATAAAGTTAAAGAAAACAATTCTACACAATTTAAAACAAATTATTAACTATAATCATTAGATTAATAAATTTAATTATCATCGTTATATTAATAAATTTGCTTCCTATATTAATAATGATTTGTTTATTATTTATTAATTTTATTAGATTAATTATATACAGTGATTAACGCTCAATCAGCCTTGCAGTCACTAATGCTCGAACCTGTGACCTCTAAGAACAACAATGATTTCATTTAACCACTAAAATAAGTTGGTTCATTCAACTTGATATTTATTTGACTTGTAAGTTATATACTATTAATATTTACAAACTTTTAATTGACAAATGATATTATAATATGGCAACAAACAAAAATAATTTTTCACCATTTAAAGTACATTCTTAATTATGATTGTTAGATTAATAAATTTATTTTTTATTACGTAATATATAAATATATTCAAAATTTTAATTAAATTCATATTTTACGATTGATAAATATTAAAAAATAATTCTTCACCATTTAAGGCACATAATTAATTATGATCATTAGAATAATAAGCTTAATTATAATCATTAGATTAAAAATATTGCTTTATATATGTGTGTGTAAATTGTAAGAAGTAAATCATTTATATTTTTATACCACTAATAATAATAGCTTCGTTATAAATAAACGAGACGAAGCAATAATAGGAACAAGAAAAACAAGTGATATAAGAGTAAAAGGGGAGATTTGTATTATTATCTCAATATAAGTTGTATACAATGCTTTTTTTGAGCTCCATATTTATAAGCATAAGGAGTAGATATCATGTAAAACTCTAACTCTAATTGATATTAAAGTCCTAATAATAAAGTCTATAAAAACCATATCTTATAGTTAGAGACAGATATCCACATAAATAAATATTCATAACACACCCTCTTGGATATCTATAAAGATAATGTGCCTTGTTAAAACCTTATTAAGATAAAAACCCTGTGGGAAAAAAATCTTAATGAAAGAAAAAAGAGTAGACATATCTTAATACGTATAACATGTTACCTCAGTAAAAACCTTACCAGGAAAACCCAGTGGGACAAAACCTTGGTTAAGGGAAAAGAGTACAACCGTTATTTACTCCCTCTCATGATAATATCACATAAGATCTTTGAGTATTACAACTCAATCTTGAATATAATCTACAAATGTTCAAGTAAACGATATATCAATGAATAAATCTTTTCAAATTATCACTAGAACTGATTCATCAAATATTTACATATTCTTCTTTCGAAGACCATGAAGGAGGAAACTTTAGAAAAAAATGTTTACTTTGATGTATCATCTTTTCAATTGATCTAATTTAAATACTCGGTCTACATGTCGAGACAAAACTTGTTTTCATGGTTCTTATCTCAAATATTCTTTAAACAATCAATATACTTTGGAACTCTTTAGGAATTATATTATACAATATCATAATTTGATCTTCATGCCTTTATAAAACACATAAGTAGGCTCTCATCGATTAGGATATACCATACACAATTAGATCGATTTATTCCATCCAAATATTTGAGTAAATATATTTGAACAAATTTTATAGGAATTTTTAAATGCTTCTAGCATTTTAATCCTTCGGGGACAAATATCATTATATATGGATCCACAAACCATTAGACGCACTATAAAAATTTCATAACTGCCAGAGTACGAATTTGAAGTATTTATGATTGAAATCGTATTGTATATTTTATGACTTCTCATTTATACCTTACATGCATTACACCTTTAGGTGTTTGGATTACTTGTCCATGTTTTGGAAGTTGATTTAACTTTACTGGAATAATGTCTTTCCATGTATCTTAATTATTTTCACATCTATACTCCTGGATAGATTTCAATTCAAGATCCTCATTTTAATTCTTTACTTTATAGAAATCTTGTTTGTAAAATTGTTGTCGACAACCTTTCTATTTTTTTCTTTTTAGTTCCATTCTTTTCACGTAATAACATAACTTATCAGGATCTCTTCATTATTTCATTTTTCAGGTACCTGAAACTCTTTTAGAGTTGTATTATTAATTATGTCTTGGGTCATTTCAAGAGTACCTGTCTCTGCTATATGATCATCTTATAATAATTTTTATCTACGAGAATTTTTAACCGTCAGAATTAATTCAACTATCATGCTTCTGGCATGGTTTACAATCTTTTGCTCTAACATGTTATCCTTTTAGGATTTCAATTCAAATTTAGAGCATTTTCAGCTGGTATATGAGACTTGATTACTTTCATTAGGTCAGTAAATATTTCTATCAATTAACTTGTAATGAATTATATTATGAACTTCTGGTACACATCACTATGTACAAGGATCTAAATAAAATGATAATTCATTTATATTTTCATCCAGCTGATTCTTCTCTCCCCCGATGAAAAAATAATTGAATCTCAAAACATTCAATAAAATGAGACTCATACTCAACATATAAATATCTATATATTCGCAAGGTTTAATACAAAATAAGTGCCTAAAGAATGGCTCGAAAAATGTTTTAGTGCCTAAAGAATTTTTTGCTAAAAATATAAAAACATTTTGGATGTGACACATGTCACTTAACGGTTTTTAATGGTATGCACCTAAAAATGTAACGAATAAAACTTTAGGCACTATTTTTAGTGAAAAATTCTTTAGGCACCAAAAGTTAATTTTGAGTATAATTTAGGTACTTATTTTTATATTAAGCATATTCCCAATCCACTTCAAATATCAATTTTTGTGCATTTATGGTGGACCAATATAAACATATAATGCACAACTAAAAATTTTATAAATAGAAAATATATGGCTTCTAACCATAAGCCAATCATAAGGAGGAGTATAACTTATTGACTTGATGCGTAATAATTCTATATTCACATATAGATACTAGAATTGTTGTTCTCATAGTTTAGCTATTGAAAGGAGGCAACAAATAAAAATTTTGCTAAACTATTTATTCATAAACAATAGACTTTGTAACAATTATTTAATTGATATACAATATACTCTTTAAAAGCCTGGAGTGTAAGCTCACTAAATTTAGCAAGACGAATAGTCTTGATTGCATAATCTGAAATATTTCCTTTTCTAATCGAGTAAATAATCTCACAAACTACAAGTTGTGAGTTGATAACACATATGTGATTTATCTCATAGATTCATATGCTAGAATCATATAAAAAATTCACTTTGTGGATAAATGGGCTCATATTTCAATTAGATATGCAAGACATTCAGTCTCAACTTTAGCTAGTGAAGTTCTAAATTCCTTTTTGAGAACAAATAACACAAGAACTTCAGGTTCTTTAAATTTATGCAAACCTCAATCATTTTCGCATTATTATTGATTGGGATGATCAACCAATCATACCAACTAATTAAAATTTTAAACTTGTAAACTTCTGGTTTACCATAAGATGTGATTAAATCTCATTCATAACTTGTAAACTTCTGGTTTACCATAATACATGTAGTACAAATAAAAGAAAATTAAATGATACAAGTTTCCTCAAAACTTGAAACTACATTATCCATCATAAAATTATTCATTTGAATAGGAACGCATTTAACTCTTCCAGATCTTTCAATAAATTTTGTACTACAAAAGTTAATATGATTTAGTATGAAAAATATAAAAAAAATCATGGTAAGTGTACCTGGAGGTTATTAACAATGTCATCATCATCATGGTTGTTCTTGTAACACCCCAAATTTCATGCTAGTAGTTTTGGGTCTACTCGTGAGGTTAGTGGGATGGGCTTAATTGGGTTAGTCTTGGGCCCAATTAGCCATAAAGAGGAGATTTTTGTAGAGTAAAAAAATGAGGATGAACCAGTAGAGTAATTAACCCGTTTTTAAAAGATGAAGACTTTTATTCTCTTTATGTTCTCATTCCTTTCATTTTCTTCCTCATTTCTCATTCTATTTCCTTCCTTATCCTCTCCAAAGTCCATAGCATAAAGGTAAGATTTTGAACCCATTTTCATGTTTCAAATTCGTTCTTAATTCCCTCAATAACATCATGGTAATAGATCAAGCTTTGGGTTCCATGTTTGTAAGATAAAATTTGGGGTTTTCATCCAAGCAATAGAGAAAAGTGATTTCTAGCTAAAAGAGCTCAGTTTCGAGATTCAATCAACAAGGTAGTGTATTTCTAATCCTTTGGAGTATCAAGTTTTCATAAATTTCAAGAAATTGCTATGATTTGGACACTTGAGTTTGTTTAGGGTTTATCTTTGATTTCATGATTCAACCACGTTTTAGGTGTTAAAAATGTGCTTTTAAGACTCCTTAAGACCAAACAACTTACTAAAACTTTAGAACAAGATTAGAAACCAACCCAAGTCATTTAGAATGATTTTGGGTGTTTTTTAGAGTACAATATTAGTTTTAGGGTTTGAGTATCGATACTAGCTAAATTGGGGATAAATTAGGGTTTTTAGATGGGAGTATTGATATTGTCAGGGTGAGTATCGATATTGGTAGCAGTATCGATACTGAGGCCCCATTTTCGTAGCAGAATGTATTTTTGGTACCAGTACTTATAGGAGTGTCGATACTTGACTCTAGGGTATCGATACTATAGCTAGAGTATAGATACTACCCTCTTTCTGTGATCAGTTTCAACCCGATTAAGGTCCGTAAGAGTTTGGGATAGTCTGTAAGGATAAAGCTTAGTCCAAGAGGGACGTAAATGGCCAAAGGGGCCCAAAGAGACTTGTGGGAGTGGGTTACAACCAGTGTAAACATAGCAGGCGTAATGCGTCCAAATATCTTTAGTAACCATGTAATAGATATTTATAGATGGATGATCAGTGCACAGGTGTACCAACGAGAAGTGCAATCAAGTAATCAGATTATGAGATAGTAGTGTCGTATACCGCAAGATCGAATTGAGAGTGTTGGACGTACAATTATTCCTTTAATTCGAGGGCATTGTGGGAAAGTGTGGGATTTGTGAATAGAGCATCGCTACCCAGAAATGAACCTTAGTAAGATATCGGGGCTAATCAAAACTATAGCCAATAAGCAATAAAAATAGTAATCACCGTGAAGTCTCGAAATGTGAAAAGACTTCTCCAGAGTCAGAGAATGACTAAAATATCCTTGAATAGCGTATAACCAGACCAGTACAAATTATAAAAAATAACAGACTAGTAACTCATCGTATAACATTCTAGATTATAGAATGAGCGAGTTAACATCTAGGGTAAATAGAAAATGATATCAGTAATAACTCAGAATAGCTAAAAACAGAAACAGTAAAAGTAATAGTAATAGTCCAAACAATATCAGTAACAGCTAGAAATAATAATAGCAAGGATGTCATAAAAGTAGCCTTTGTATGACACTCGGGAAACAGCTAGGACACCCGAGTTACTTTAGCAGTAGGATGATTGCCTTATTTGTCAGTATGTCCAGGTATATACCAGTAGGTGCTCATGGCACTTCTTTTGCCAGTTGGGTGCATATGTCCCAAGACTCGACAGGGTAAGTTGGTGGGTGTACATTTCCGTTGTAGATTCTAGATCTCATCCTAGTGTACCCGAGGGTATACCGACAAGCTAGAGGGGTGCATGAGCTCTGAGATGCAGATCCATCAGTCACACTATGATGCCTTCCACAACTTTATCTTTATTGTTTTGTATCATATATTAGTATCTGGTAGGATATATGCAGCCCCTTAGCCGCACCATAATGCCTACCTTAGCTAGTGTATAAGTCACAACATAGTCAGTATTACATTCAGATAATGCACAGTAGAGTCAGTATTACATTCAAATAATGCACATCAGAGTTAGTATAGCATTCAGATATTGCACAGCAGAGCCAATAACGCATTTAAAATAATGTACAATAGATTCAAATGTTAGGGTTAGAGACCCCTACTTTAGAGATAGAACAACCAAGCCTTGATTAGATAGCACTTGATCTAGATCATGCATGTACATATTTCTTGTTAGGACCGTCGGCGCACCCCATGACGCAGCAGAAACAAAACTCGACGGTCTCACCAGCGATCCAAGTACGAAAAACTGAAATCGGGAGGAAATGATGCGAATACTTACAGCGGGTTCCTTGAAAAACAGTAAGAACATCAGTGAATACTGATGGTGTAGATCGATTCGAATCGAAAGCCTCCACGAAATCACGTCTCGGCCTCTACTCAGTCCACCCGATTGAGAGCAATATTTGTTTTCCCCAAAACTATTTTGAGAGAAAACGTCTGAAGGGTTTGTGTGTGTGTTACAAAACGACTGCTAGACCTAACACACCCTTTTATATCCATTACCCTAACATCTTAGGGTTTTTTAAAATAGTTTTGAATTAATAAATAAAATATTATTTAATTAATTCAACTTAAATATACATTAAAGACTTATAATCAGAATTACAATCTTTAATGTTTACTTAAAACATTTATTTAATTATTCTGAATTATATTTATATATATATATATATCAATTAAAAGAGTTGTAATATAAATTACATTCTTTTAATGCTTACTTAATATATTTGGGATAATTAAATTCATATGTATATCAAATATACATATCTTAACTTTAGATATATTTTAGTAACGTACAACAAATTGTACATCTTTGCTCATTTCAATCCTAGGGTGTGACCCTGTAGGTTCTTGTAATTTTAGTAGTAATTATTAGAACAATTCTAAAATTGCATACAATGAGTGACATCTAGCAATATATCATTGTCACCTAAGTTACAAGAAAATATGATTCGACATATCATCTTGGTGATTAACTCTTTTATGTATTACATCCTTATGTCCTTTTATATCTAGAATAGGCACAAGTCTTGGAATAGTCACACTTGTATAGCACATCTATTGTTTCTTGATATCTAGAGTAGACTTTAATTAACGAATAATTTGTGATATCTCATATCAACTTATTCGAGCATGGCCATACGTTTCTAGTCTCACTCAATCAAGTGGCCTGTGATATATTTCCTATTATGTAGGAATGACAAATCCTATCTTAATCATACACACCCACCACATATATTAAGATATATTCAATAACAGTCTTTATAGAGCAACCAGTTACGGAGCTTGTTTAAATGCATCAAAACATACAACAATATATGTTGGGATAGTATTGATCTCAAGTCTGAGGATCATACATATAGTTATCACCATGAGCAATGTTATGAATGTCACGTAATAATCCAAGACATATGCTCATGGTGGGTCAATCCAATACATTGTTCTCTAACAATATAATCATGTATCAATTCTGACATCTCTATGTCAATGACAACTCATTGTCATCAATCAATAACATGTTAGTCTTAAGCGTATTATTATTGTTCATGCTCATAATAATACTTGACTATGGATCTTTTAATAATAACAATTATGTCATTACATGGACTTTATTATCTTCCAGTTTATGTTAAACACATATATATAACTGAAAATAATAGCGACAATGTCTTTATTCAATAAAATCGGTAAATAAAAGTATTATTACAATCATCATATGATTGGTTTTTGGGCATACTCTAACATTTCTTAGTACCATGTCTTCAGCATGCTTGTGTTTATGAATTTTTATGTTGCTTTAGATTATCTATTATACTGTTAGGCTTTGTAAGCTCAGCCTTCGGATGTTTTTCGTTGGCAGGTTAGTATCATGAGTAGTTCGTTGAGCACCATCGCAACAAGATTTTCCAGCATCTCCTTTAGAGTATTGTAACATTGCTTAGCGGCCATATATATTCATAGAACCTTACTTATGTATTCAATTTATTAAACTCAGATTGTATTATTTTGATTTTAGATTACGTGTCACAGAACTTCGATTTTGTAAATTGATTTTTATAACAATATGAACGTTTTATTTATGATACCATTCAGTATGTTGAAAAAGAAACGAACATGTTTTGAAAATCAGGGGTTGCCTCGGTAACCCAATGTGGTACTTTAGGCCCAATCAGATCTAGGTTGTTACATCTCTCGTATAAACATTTAAAACGACCTTCCTTTCATAGTAAAATCATAACCACAAATAAAAATATCGAATCTCATAAGTAATAAGAAAATAACTTGCATTTACTCCAAAGATGAAAAAAATCATTTAATATAAACATTAATCCACAATTAAAAGTAATATAATGACAATTTTACTGTTAAGAATCACATCTTGAATCAATCATGACCGAAAACAATCATTATATGAGCTTCGCATGGTGCAAAAGAAAAATATATTTTCACTTATCCCATATAAGCCATAAATATTTAAAAGAAATTAAGAGATTTAATTCATCGAGATTACTACTTTCGTGTTTGACACAATCAACATTTTCAGTTACATTAATAACTTTATAGTAGTGTCTCTAATGCAGTTAGAAACAAACCAAGTAACTAACCTGATAACTGCAGTCGTTTCTGATATTTTAAGATTTGTTGTTAGTCTCTCTCATATCAATAATGATACGTCGTAAACTCTTCTTAACCACTTTCATATATGAAACATTCCAAGACATGAAATAGAAACAAACATAGTAACCAACTCAATAAATGTAATGGTTGTCGTATGTTATGAATTTCTCTCATAGCAATAATTATATATGGTGATTGCATATTACTAACGTATAAAGAAAATCATAACAATCATTAGTATGCGCTAATAGTTCCATCTGACTCCACTCCAGAAAATAAAGCATGAGCAGAAACAAACAATCAAAGGGTTCATAAATTTAGGTCCATAAATTGAAAGGGTGTTCTTATTTATAACATCAGGAAAACATATTAACAATTCCAAAAATCATCTAATGATGTTAGAACGTATCATAAATTCACGTATATTTATAATATTATCAAAGACTTAATATATAAGATTTTAATAAAATACCAATATGTAATCAAACTATAGATCATCCACAAAATCACAACATGAATATTCTCTTGCATGTGTCATCGACATGAAATTCGATTTATCCTTATAATAGTTTATTAATTCTAAAGAAATATTAAAACCCAGAAAACCATTAAGATTAATCAAGCGAAAATACTTCTAATTTCCTTCAAAAGTCAACATGGGCTAATAAGGAAAATTAGCATAGTTCAAAGCTAAAATTAGCAAGCCATCAATTCGTGCAGAAACATCGTATAGAACGAGAATTCTTAACAAATCATAGAATTAGCATTCTTCAAGGAAAAATATCCAAATTAATGCAGAAACAATGTGTTGATGCTCATATCAAAGAAAACAGACAAGGCATAGAAACAAACTTTAGAAAAGAGGAAAATTCATTGTTTGCAGTAATCGAAATCCTAATTTTTCAAAATATAAACTTTGAACAATTATAAAATTTCCCATAAAAGACTAGAACATACAGCCAATACCTGGCTCCAAATCTTAAATTATATATATTGAAAAGGAGTCCTCAAAATAAATTTCTCCGCTATCATTGCAAACCACATAAATTTATTTTATAGTTAGGCAACAAATCATGTTAGCAAATTTTAACCCAGCAACACAACCAATTACTTCAAGCAGTTCGATATATTCATTGGACTTAGACATAAGTATTGTTTTGGCATCAAATACAAAGGAGCGCTAAATATTTTAAATATAAACCAATACATGATCCAAGTTTATTAGAATCCACATTTAATAGAATCGTTTTTTTCAAAATAAAATATTTAAAATATATTGCTATATTTTCAAACAACATATTATGATAACTATTATAATATCATTAATGATCGATTTCAATCAAATATTAACGTGTAATCAAACTAAAATAATATACTATCATATTTAGACAAAGAATAAAGTGCACTAACATATCAAAAGTAGTATGAAAATACTTATCTGGGATTGTAATGTATTGTATTGGTATGACTGGAAATTGAATATTTATCATGCAAAATCTCGAATGAAAAAACATGGATTAAAAATCTGATCTCAATATAAAAATATTGTTTCTGAGCAAGTCGTGCTGATAACGTGTTATAAATAAACGAGACGAATCAATAATAAGAACAAAAAGAACAAGAGATACAAGAGTAAAAGGGGAGAATTGTATTATTATCTCAATATAAGTTGTATACAATGTTTTCTCTGAAATCCATATTTATAAGCATAAGGACTAGATATCATGTAGAACTCTAACTTTAATTGATATTAAAGTCCTAATAATAAAGTATATAAAAACCCTATCGTATAGATAGTGGTAAAAGATAAAGATAGAAATCAACATAAATAAATATTCATAAAAAGCTTTAAATTATTAATTATTTATTCAAATTATTTTTGTTAAATAATTCAATTATTGATTATTAATTTTTAGATTATATATATTTATATAAAATGATTTTAATATCAATAAATGTAAACTATTATTAATGATATAGGGAGGAAGATAAGAGAAAAAATCCATTTAAAATTCACTAAAGTTTTAAAAATTATGGAGGAAAGAGAGAATATGAAAGGTTTTCATTTTAAAATTTTACTACAATTTTGAAAATTATAGAGGGAAGAAATAAGAGGAAAAGTTTTCATTTTAAATATTCATTAAAATTTTTAAAAGTATGAGTGTAGAGAGAAGAAGAAATGTTTCCATTTTAAAAGTATGTGTGTGTTTGTATGTGTCTGTATGTGTATGTGTATGTGTATATATGTATGTATGTGTGTATGTGTGTGTATGTGTGTATGTATGTGTGTGTGTGTATGTGTGTGTGTGTGAGTGTGTGTGTGAGTGTGAGTGTGTGCGTGTGCGTGTGCGTGTGCGCGTGTGCGTGTATGCGTGTGCGTGTGTGCGTGTGCGTGTGCGTGTGCGCGCGTGCGCGTGCGCGTGCGCGTGTGCGTGTGCGTGTGTGTATGTGTGTATGTATGTATGTATGTATGTATGTATGTATGTATGTATGTATGTATGTATGTATGTATGTATGTATGTATGTATGTATGTATGTATGTATGTATGTATGTATGTATGTATGTATGTATGTATGTATGTATGATATACATACATACATATCTATATACATATACATACATACATGTCTTATATAACATATATACATGCATGTATGTATATATACATGCATGTACATATGTACATGTTATATACATATGTACATGTATACATACAATGTCACGCATGTAAACATGCATCATGCATACATGCATACATCATATATACATGCATGTTTTACATAGTACTGAATCTCATACATACATTCTCATTTGTCATGCATCGATATATTTTTTATAGTATCTTCTAAATAAAATATTAATTAAGAAGTTAAACTTCTATTCACCAACTTTTAAAATGGATACAATTTAGTCCAATTTGGATATTAATTAAGTTTCACATTTTACAATTATTTCAATTTGATTCTGCATGTTGTTTAATTTATTTAAACTTCGGCTTGTAATTTCATGTTTGTTGAATATAGTCCTTAAATTTATATTATTTATTCAAAAAAATATATTATTATTCGAACTTATATTTTTACAATTTACTTCAAACCCTATAAATCACATCATAAATTCATTTCGAACCATTAGAGTGTTTAATTATTTAAATTCAGTTTGTAATTTCATATTTATTCAATTTAGTCCTTAAAATTATATTTTTATCTAAAATTACCCTATGACTATTTCTATTTTGTTATTCAATCCAAACCCTATAAATTATATCATAAACTTCATTTTAAGCCATATAAATTATATCATAATCTCCTAACTCTAAACTTTGTTTACCAATTTTTAAATGGATGCAATTTAGTTCATTTTTGGATTAATTTTAGCTTCATGTTTTACAATTATTTCAATTTGATCCGTAGATGTTTAATTTATTTAATTTTATCTTTAACTTTCATATTTGTTAATTTAGTCCTTAAAATTATATTTTTATCAAAATTGACTTATAACTATTTCTATTTTTTTTTTGCAATTACTCCAAATCCTATGCAATTATAAATTACAATTCGACTTTCATTAAAGGTGAAAAAATATCCACCAAAAATGTCCATTCTAAAGTCTATATGTACCCGAAGACTCGACCTGAAGTCCATCCGAACAAGAATTAACTTGATATTTAACTGATTTGGACCCGAACCGTTTTGACCTAAACTGAAATAAAGCCGACCTGAACTTGAACTAAATCTGATTTAAATTAACCTGAAATGACCCAAACCAGACCTAATTCAAATCGAACAATTAAATTGACCTGACATAACTCATATAAAATTGACCTGACATGACATGATCCAACCTGAAACCTTAACGATTACATGATTCTTTAAATCATTAAAATAAAATTTAACTTAAATGATCATGTACTCTTGAGGCTTTACTGTAAACTTACACAAGTTTTTATTGGCATTGCATGGAAGTACGTCCTAAAAGTCGAACATGGAAATCAAATTGCCATGTCAACGAAAAGATATTTGGAATCTGTGAATCCATAATCTGCCACGTCAATCTATACAGCTTGATCCAGGAAAAATTATTTTATGAATTTTTAATTACATCAGCAATAGTCTCAACTAATTAAAATTTCTGCATCAATTATCTTAAATGAAGCTTTGTTGGAAGTAGTTGAGATCTTGCACGTGGCAAAACTACATCAGAATCTTTTACCTTTTATTATGAGTATATTAGACGTTTACTCATTGAACTTTATTTTTTCTCTTATTTCACTCATTGTACTTTAATTTTTTAATTTTCTTACTGAACTTTAGACATTAAACTTTTTTGATCACTTGACCGTTAAATTTCTAAAGACGTTAAATTAAAATTGAAAAAAATTAAAAGTATAGTGAGTGAAATATGAGAGATAAAGTTCAATGAGTAAACGTGCGACATATTTTATATTAAAATAAGCACGTAAGCACCCCTCTACTGAGTAAACGGTCGAGTGACAAAAAGTTCAATGTCTAAAGTTCAGTGAGCAAATTAAAAAAATTAAAAGTACAGTATGTGAAATAGGAGAGAGTAAAGTTCAGTGAGTAAGTGTGTAATTTATCCTTTTATTATTTTCTCCATATTTAAAGACACGTGTCTCATGTTAAGGCAGTCACATTAATGAGATGACGTGTAAAGGTCTTTCATGGTAATTAAAACGAAGGCTGGCTAAATCGGGTACGCTACTACTTCCACGTGGTCCAATAACAACTCTCCACGTTTATGATATTTCAAATGTCGACTTCTTAGTATATTATAGGTAATTACAAATTGGTAACTAAACTTTCATGCTTCCTATTTTACTCACCATACTTTTAAAAGGTTCAATTTACTCACTCAATTTTATGGATTAAACTTTTTGGTCACTCACCGTTATATCAATAACAACTCGTTGGCGTGGAATATTTAATATTAAACATGTCACATTGGATTTCCACATAATAATAATAATAAGGGTAATTACAAAATTGATAACTAACTTTAATATGATTCCTATTTTACTCATCGTACTTTCAAAAATTTAAATTTTCTCACTCAACTTTATAGATTGAGTTTTGGTCGGGGGTGATATGAACGGAAGCGGGGTGGCCAAAAAACATGTTCGAACCGTTTACCCGACAGTTGAGGATGGAGGTAGTGACGATGAGAGGGCAAATCAACTTAGTTTGGTCAGAAAGAGGAAAAGACTTCGGCAGTGGCAGTGGTGAGATGAACGGACGGTCCAGGTGGCCGAAAATTAATGACGATCGATGGGAAGCTTTGGTTTCCTAATGAACCTTCAACAGTTTATATACTTGACGATCGACCACTAGGGTTTTAGTCGCAGTGGCCTGATGCTCACACTGGTACTAGCAGTGACGGTCAACGTCCAACAGCGACAGAGATCAACGACAGGCAACAGTGGATGATTGTTGGCGATGAAAAGTTTAACAGCAAAGTGACCAAAAAATCAATCTATAAAGTTGAGTGAGTAAAATAAGAATTATATGAAAGTTCAGTTATCAAATTTGTAATTTACCTTTATTTTTTTGACCTATCATAGCATACGTGGCTTTTAACAATTAAAAAATTATTTCTCTAAGCCACGTTATAACGGCGTGAGAAGTTTAATGGAAGAGTGACCTAAAAACTCAATCTATAAAGTTGAGTGAGCAAATTGAAAAATTTGAAAGTATGGTGAGTAAAATAGGATTCATGTGAAAGTTTAGTTACAAAAATTTGTAATTTACCCTATCTTTATTTCCCAAACTGCACGTCTGATTTATCTTAGGTCATGGTGACAATGTTTGACTCATTCTTTTCTCTAGTTTTCCTTTAAATTTCATTACGGAAATAAAAATCGAATTAATGAAAAGTTATAAAGATCATTATTATCTTAATACACCAATATACATACATACACACGTTCGTGTATATATTTGTGTGCTATTTCATTTAATCATTTTAAAAATAATATTAAAGTATTTTTATTAATGAGATGCCATTTTGATTAGTTGTATTCTAGAAATTTATAAATATTTAGTTCAACAAATATAAACCGAAAGATTAGGTATAAACGTTTGGATAAAATAATAAAATATAGTAATTTAATCGGTCTTAATTTTCGATCAAACAATTATTGTCGATAAACTGAATCAGCAAGGAATTAATGCAATAGATAAGTGGTTGATCTTTGACGAGCTAATAGCTATTCAAATCTAAGAAGATATGGAGTTATGGAATGCACGAGCTTCATCACTTTGCATTGTTCAAAAGCAAAACTATCCCATTGTCCACCGCACCAAGTTGTACTAAGACCAGCTAGCATTTTGCTTAGCTAGCACACATTTGAGTCGGTCTCACTACCCTATTTAAAGCCAACCCCTCCTCCAATTCCCCATCCAAAGCTATCTTCCCACAAACCAACAATGTCCACCACTCTTTTCTTCATGTTTTTTCTTTACTTCTTCCTTTTATCCTCCGACTAGGGTAACCGGACCGAGTTCTGGGGTAATCATTGCTAGTGCCACGAGACCATTGGCGTCAAAGGATCAAGATCTAGTCACATTCAATCCTAAAATCAATATGAAACATGGTTTTCGTAAACAAGATGTGAAGGGTTGCTTACCTAAAGGGTTTCATCGTACATCAGCACCTAGTCGATACATAAATGATCATACTTTCGGTTCGACAATGTGTTCAACGACCTCCGATGTCTCGACCAAACCATGAGAAGTGTCATCAAACTTGGATCAAAGATGAAGAATACAAGGTTTGTTCGTGTTATATATACAGTTTCCTTCAAACTACATATGTAAGTAGTTGATGGGGCTTACAGTTATAGAAGATAAGGGATGAAGAAATTAAAGGAAATGTAAGTGTGTGTATATATATAAAATAATGAATACTTGATGAATGATACATAAGGAATTTAAAAAAAACAAGGTTCTTTGATAAATTAAAAATTTAAAGAATGAAAATAAATATTCTAAAAAATATTGATATATTAGATGTAGAATTTAATTTGAAATTTCTTTGATATATTTTTTGAAACTAAATTATTTTTGAAATTTATTATTAATCTTAATTAAAGTGATATTCTTTCTCAACCTATTATAGACTCGATCGATTTGAATAGAAATTAATTACTCATTAAAATATTTCAATCAAATTGAATATATATATATATATATATATATTATATATATATATTGATTAAGCTAAGATAATTACAAAGTAATATGTTATATAATCTCAACAATTTGGTAACAAACGCTTAATCACCCTGTTGCAGTTGCTGGTGCTCAAACCCATGACCTCTAAAACAATAACTATTTATTAACTACTAAGGTAAATTGGTTCATGCAATTAAATAAATATGTTTGAATATGTGTTTGATGTTGAACATAATTAGTTTAAGAATGATACAAAAAAATTGGGAAATAATAACCCCTTAATTCTTTCAATACAAGTATACAACTATCCATTGTTGGGATATGGAGGTTGATGATAGACTTATATTTCGATGTGTATTGGTGCTTTATTTTTATATTTATATTTAGGGTAAAGTATACAAATGGTTTCTGATTATATGATATTGTTTTGATGAGTCTTTTGACTATTAAAAGTTACAAAATGGTCTCGCGACTATATATATTACTTTGTTGAGTCCCTCAACTATTAAAAGTTAAAAAAATGATCATCTGACTATTATTATATTCCAGACTCATCATTTTTCCTTAAAAATTAACTACAATCTAAGTTTGATGTTAATCTATAGTATAAGATATGATAGTTGTTTGAGATTTTGGAATCATATTTATCGTATATCATATAGCATATTAACATCCAGCTCAGGCTTACGTCAAATTTTTAACAAAATGATGAATTTAGAATATAATAAATAATCATATGATCATTTTGTAACTTTTAATAGTTGAGGACTCAACAAAGCAATGTCCTATAGTTAGAGGATCATTTTATAACTTTTTATAGTTGGAAGATTCAACAAAACAACACAATATAGTTGGATTACCATTTGTATACTTTACCATTTTATTTAACATAACCATATTTAAAATAATATTTTAGTATTTTAATCATTTATATGATGGTTGGTATATGTATATTTATTGATTTAATAATTAAACAACATTAATATCTATTTATTCAAATTATGATCCTTTCTTTTTCCAATTATAAAAAAATATCATTCGTATTATATATGAGTTGGTGTATGTATTTTTATATTTCTCGTACCACAGTTTCTGAATTGTGTGGTATGAAATGATAAGATTCTCATGGTAACTTTTCACGAAAAACCTTCGAAATAGAAAAGAAAAGAAAAAAATCTACACAGAGTGATTCTCTTTAGATGGAAAACCCTAGTGTGCCGTCAGGGCAAAACGTGTATGAAAACCCTGGTGGTCGCTCGCCGAAATATATTCCTACCTTCCCTTCTGGTCCGGCGATTGAACATTCGGCGTCTCCTTTACGGTTGAACGAGCTTCGATCATAAAAAAATGGGGGTAATGTTAGCGTCTGTGAAGATCAAACAATCTCTGCTATGGAAGCCGATGGGGGAGAGAGTGTCCAGGTGGATGCTGGATTTACGCAAAGTCATCCCACAACTGTTTCTAGGGTTAAGGAACTGTCTGGGTCGGGGAAAGGCATTGCGTCATATGCCAGTATGGTAACCGATGGGAATCGATTGTATAAAGATGGGGATATTGCGAGAAACTGCATGAATGATGAGGTTATCATAGTGGCTGAAGATGTCAACGTGGATCAAGCAGCGACGATTCCTTCGATACAATTTTTTTTATCGTGTTCACTATCAAATCGACCATAATATGCGCAATGCTATAATCTTCCAATTGTTGAGTCGCACGATTGGCTATAAGACTATGTTGAGTCGGATACAGATGTTATGGAAACCGATTGGGAACATGCAGATTATTGACCTGGACAATAACTATTTCCTTGTGCATTTTACTGATGAAAAGGATTACTCCAAAGTTCTCACAGAAGGGCCTTGGATGGTCTATGGAAGTTACTTGACAGTGCAATCATGGAACAGATCTTTTAGAACTTCGGAAAACATCTTTCGCATGTTATTGGCTGGATAAAGTTGTCGGGATTGCCTTATCGTTAAAATACCGAGTCCTTGTTTCACTATATTGCTTCTATAATATGAAGGGTCACCAAAATTTATTATAACACAGATGGTGGAGGGAGAGGGGCTAAACTCACGATATAATTCTTTGGAAATAAATAATTCACGAAATAACGTTCTCCCAAGATTAATTGATGAAGTAGGGTGAATTGCACAGTTGGCCGTAGGTCGCCATGCCTTCCGGGCGACCTACGATGTGGCTTCCGACGAGGGTCGAGAATGATATGATCGTGTCATCGAGAATGATATGATCGTGTGCATGGGACATGCACAACCCGACCATAGGTCGCCAAGCACTCCAAGCGACCTACAAGGTCGCCATGCACTCCCAGCGACCTTGTAGGTGGCGACCCTGTAGGTCGCCAAGCAATCCCGGCGACCAAGATGGTAGGTCGCCATGTACGCCCAGTGACCTTATAGGTCGCCATGCACGCCCGGCGTCCAACGTTGGGCCATGCATGGGATAGGTAGCCATACAATCCTCTCCTCGCGTCTGATTCCACTTGCAGCTGCTCAGGAGAACCTATTCCTCCTGCTCCTCGCGTGATTCCTCTTACATCTTCTCAGGAGACCTCATGCATGCAGCTGTAATAGCTGTATTATTGCAGCATGATTTGAGCTGCAAAGTGTCATAGCTTCGTGCCCTAGCTTCGAGCCATAGCTGCTCCCTCATGCCATAGCTTCGAGACTGTCCACTCTTGTTATCATAGCTGTATTGGTGCAACATAAAATCAGCTGTTGCATGCAGCAATTAGTGTTGTATTATTACAGCATTCAACGGTTGAAAAATTTACAGCCTTCAACGTGAATTATACAGCTCAAATTGATTGCAGCTTACCAACCGTTGAAAGATCATTATATATTGGATATGAGGGGTTTAGGGTAGAATCATTAGAAAGAAAGAAAATTTGGCGAGAGAAAGGAAATGAAAGGAAAAGAAGAAGAAGAGGAAATGGAGATAAAGGCTCAAACATCGTTCGTGAGGTAATTTTTAATTGTTTAATTTAGTTTATTAATATGAAATTATGAAATAATTAGTTTGTTAGTTTAGGGTTTAGGATAAACAGAAATTTAGTTAATTAGTTTGTTAGTAAATTATTAGTTTGTTAGTTTAAGTTATATTATATTTGTTAGTTTAAGTTATATATTAGATTATATAAAAAATTAGTTAATTAGTTTCTTAGTTTAAGTTATTAAATGTAAAAAATATTTAATTAATTTGTTAGTGTGTTTAAACGTATATTAGGTTGTTTGTTGAAGTTTAAGTTAAAATATTAAAAAAGTTAATTAGTGCTTAATTAGTTTTTAGTTTGTTATTTTAACTAAATTATATTATAATAAAGAAATAATTTATTAGTTTAAGTTATATTATAATATATTAGATTATATAAATTTAATTTTTTTAATTTATTGTTGTTTAAAGAAATAATTTTTTTACACGTACAGAGCATTATTCCACAACATTTTTCCACGTACATATTGATTCGAAGAAAGAAACAATAAAGGAAAGGAAAGGAAAGGAAATGAGCAACAATTTTTTCATGATTGTCCATTATAATGGACAGATTATGGAAAATGAGATCGGAGTAGTTTTTCAGTATGAAAAACCAATAAATATGATGTTCAAAAAAGACATCACATTTATAGAAATGAAGCATAAGATAGAAAGAAAAATTTGAGTTGCAGTTGATTGTTTGAGGTATAGGTTTATGATATGCCCCAACCCAGTCAAATATGCTACAGTTCCACTTGAAGAAGATGATGATATTGGAACCATGGTTGGATTACATGAGTCAACCAATATAGCATTTATTGAGTTATTTGTTGATGTGCATAACATATGTGATGTTCCTGGGTCATCAAGAGATGTGGCTCAAAATCTATCTAAAATGAATTTATATAGTCAGTTTGAGGAGCCGACATACAGGTTCCCGAACAGTTTTATGGCACTATTGGAAAGTGTAAATGAAGTCGGGGGGGACATCTGCAACAGAAGAGTATGAGACGAGAAACATACCGGAATTGGTTGTTGATATTGACGCTGAAAATCGATGGGGAGAAATTCATGATGATTCAAGCGAAGATGAAGAAACCGAAGAACCCGTTTTGGGCGGCGACGAAAATATTTTTGGTGGAGATGCAATTGATGAAGTTCCGGCACCGTATGAAGCTACTCCTCACATGTACGAGATAGACTATGATGCGATGAGGGCACCTGAATTCCAGACATGCCACATTTACCTCCATACCAAATGACTGAATCATTCGATAATTCTGGTGAATTTTCAGTTGGGGTGCAATTCAGAGGAAAAAAATGAAGCTACCCTAGCGATTAAAGAGTACTGCATAAAATGCCATGTTGATATCCATGTTGCAGAGTCCAACCAGAAAACCCTATATGCGAAGTGTGTAAAATATGGCCTAGAGTGCAAGTGGAAGATCAGAGTGTCGAAAAATCAAAGGCACGATGTTTGGGTCATCACGAGGTACAATGGTCCGCACACATGTTTGCGAAACTTCATTGAACAAGACCACCGACTATTGGACTCCGATGTAATATGTGAATACATGAAGGCGATGGTTGAAAAGGATCCAAGGATATCTTGTTCAGTGTTAGCTGTATCTATTCGAAGCCAATTTGGATATCAAGTAAAATATGGCAAGGTGTAGAATGCGAAGATGAAGGCAATGAAGCTGACGTATGGAGATTGGGATACATCGTACAATGAGCTACCACATTTGCTACAAGCAATGAAGCGATTTATCCCAGGAACCATAGTGAAGTCTCAAACCATGCCCGCATATGACGAAGAAGGTCAACTTCTTCCAGGGAAGAAAATATTTCATAGACTATTTTGGGCATTCAAGGCATGTATTGAAGGATTTCCATTTTGCAAATGTATGATCCAAGTATATGGTACGTGGTTGTATGGTCAATATAGGCATGTACTTTTGATGGCAGTTGCTCAAGATGGTGAGCGAAATATCTTCCCAATTGCATTCGCCATTGTTGAGGGAGAGACAACAGAGGCTTGGGATTTCTTTGACCAATCTACGTCAATATGTCGTTCGTGAAGATGGAGTTTTCTTGATATCCGATAGAGGAACGGGTATTTTGGCGGCAATTGAACGACCAAGAAGTCGTTGGATACCTCCGTATGCATATCCGACATTTTGTATCCGTCATATTGGCAAGAATAGTATCGACCAATTTCATAACGCACACATTCGTAGCGAGATAGTCAGCATGGGTAAGTTTTATTTTCAATATTTGTGCATTTTTTACATGGTTTTTTTAATTGCGGTTTAACACAGTATATTATGAAACAGGATACGAACTACGTCGACCAAATTTTGACAAGAGATTGGAGAATTTGAAGGTATTTTACGATGATCAGCGTGTTTGGAAGTGGGCTTCAAAAATACTGCGGGAAAAATGGTCACAAGCATACGATAAAGGTCAGAGATACGGACATATGACCACAAACCTTGCTGAGGCCATTAATTCGGTACTAAAAGGTACACGCCATCTCCTAATTGTGAGTGTGATGAAAGAGACGTACTTTAGATTGGCTAAAGTTTGGTCGGACAAAGGCAAAGAAATAGAGAGTCTTATAAATAGAGGTAAAACTTGGGCTCCTACAGTGGTGGAATCAATGGAAGCAAATGAGCGATTGGAAACATCAAAGGTTGTTCATAATTTCGACCGAGTTGGTCATACTTTTGTCGTGTCGTGCATACGCCGTAATGTCGGAGGAGAAGACCAAACATTTAGAGTTGATTTACGACAGAAATGGTGTGATTGTGGTCGTTTTCAGGCATGGAAATATCCATGTGCTCATGCAGTCGCTGCATGTATGTATGCTGGTGTAAGCGTATACACTTATGTTGATGAGTGCTTTCACTTACGTAGGATATTAAATATCTACAGCTATGCGTTCAGACAGATACCGAATGAATCATATTGGCCCAGAAAAGATCATGACGAATGGCTGCCAAATCCAATGCTTCGCAGAAGTCCAAAGGGTCGACCTGAGTCCACTCGTATTCATACCAGTATGGATTTCCATGCTAGAGAGAGAGGTCAAGCAAAGAGATGCGGATTATGTAGGGGTGAAGGCCATTCAAAAAACAATTGTCCTAATTTACCAAGATATAGGCCTCTTCATTAGTAATGATATATGTATTTCTATGAATTTCTATGTATTTATAAGATTTAGTAATGATTAGTAATGATGAAATTATTATTAATATTTAATGATTTTATAGTAATTTGATAGTAATGATTAGTAATAATGAAATTATTATTAATTTTTAATGATTTGATAGTAATGATTTAGTAATGATTAGTAATAATGAAATTATTATTAATTTTTAATGATTTGATAGTAATGATTAGTAATAATGAAATTATTATTAATTTTTAATGATTTGATAGTAATGATTAGTAATGATTAGTAATAATGAAATTATTATTAATTTTTAATGATTTGATAGTAATGATTTAGTAATGATTAGTAATAATGAAATTATTATTAATTTTTAATAATTTGATAGTAATGATTAGTAATAATAATTTATTATTAATATTTAATGATTTGATATTAATGATTTAGTAATGATTTGATAGTATTGATTTACGACTTGAACAATGAACAATGTTTGGTTCAATTAACCATATTTCGTTACATAACTAGTAATGAAATTAATAATGATTGATACTAAAAATCATTATAAATATGTCGAATTTGTTAAGGTTTGAAAAAACTAGTCTAATGTCAATATTAAATTTGTAACAAATAACAAACTAGTTTACAATTGTTGCCGATGTCGGGGTGTTGTTGAATGATAATGTTGGGGCGGACGTCTGATGCGTTGTGGCCGTTGCGGTTGCTCAGGAGTATGGTACCCATCCTCCTCATTCGTTGGGGGCATTTGAACTGACATGTGTTCAAAGTCAAAATCTGTGCAGCTGGTCATGCGTCTCAACCCAATTCACCTGACGACGACCATCTAAGATTTGGAGGAGGTCATGATCCCATGGACTCCGCGGAATAGGTTGGTGGAAGTGGAATTGCCTCAACACTCTATCCCCAAATTGGATCTCAACAAACGCAAAATTGATCAATGGTGTAACAGCACACCAATATTGAAACCCATCTAAAATATCGTGCGGTATCAACGCAAGTATTTCTTCATTCATGTATGGTCTCCAATTAAACTGTAAAATTACAAAAACAATAAAATTTATTTAAGTCAAATAATATAGTTACTTTAAATAATAATTAAAAATAACAAATTATACATACCTCCTTTTTTTGCCTTAATGTCGATCTTCAGCCTGAACTCTTTAATGTTGTTGTGCACCAACCCCGTGCCTTCAATTTTATGCCTCCATCTGTATATCAATCAAAACAAAAATATGGTCATTTTTATTTTATAATTAATATTTTATATTAAAATAGAGAATTCATATTACCTTCCGGCAAGCGGAAAGTCAACCGCAGTCCGACTAATCGGTGTCAGAAACGGAAGTCTATGCCAAGCCCATGACTGTAGCAGCAACAGACATCCACCGATTTCTGCTGTATTATTATCATTCACGACCAATGACGTCTTGCACATCTCACGATACAAGAACGCCAATATCGCCGATCCCCAACTATATTGCCTACTATTCTCAAAATTTCTTAAAAAAAGAAGATATTGAGTGTGAACATAAATACCGGATTTATCCGGCATTAAAATACCCCCAATCAACTGTAATATATATGCTCGTGTTGCATATATAATTTCGTACTCCGTACTATTTGGTTGAAGCTGAAATTCATTCTTCAACCATAACAACCTCACACGCCACCCTTTACACTCTGCTGGTACGGGCGTTTTCCCAAGAAACAAGCTACAAAGTTGTGCCACATTATTAAACTCATGTGACATTACCACTGGCATCCCATTTGTTTGGACCCCGAGTTGCAATGCCACATCCTCCAGAGTTATGGTACATTCACCACACGTCAAATGAAACGTGTGCGTTTCTGGTCTCCAACGCTCAATCAAGGCACTGATCAAACCTGGGACCAACTTGTAATCTACAAATTATTCTTTAATATAACTTTAACTATTCTTTAATATAACGTTAACTAATAAACTATTCTTTAATATAAATTAAACTAATAAATGATTTTTAATTATACTTTACTACTAAAAAACTAATTAACTAATTTTTTTTAAATATAAATTCAACAAACAAATATAACTTAACTATTTAACTACACAAACTAATTACATATTTTTTATATAACTAACGACTAACAAACTAACTAAATATTTTTATTAATATGTAACTATCAAACATGCTAATTAAATTTTTTATTTCTATATGATATACTTAACTAACAATAATATAACTTAAACTAACAAAACTAATAACTAATTTTTGTTTTACCCTAATTTATAATAATAAACTTAATATAACTTTAACTATTCTTTAATATAACGTTAACTAATAAACTATTCTTTAATATAAATTAAACTAATAAATGATTTTAATTATACTTTACTACTAAAAAACTAATTAACTAATTTTTTTTATATAATATAAATTCAACAAACAAATATAACTTAACTATTTAACTACACAAACTAATTATATTTTTTATATATAACTAACGACTAACAAACTAACTAAATATTTTTATTAATATGTAACTATCAAACATGCTAATTAAATAATTTTTATTTCTATATGATAACTTAAACTAACCAATAATATAACTTAAACTAAAAAATTAACTAATTTGTTGTTTTACCCTAATTTATAATAATAAACTAATTAACTAATAATTTATAACAATAAACTAATTTAAATAATATTCTTTATATAACTAAAACTAATAACTATTTTTATTATAATAAAACTTAAACTACTAATAAACTAATTTTTATATAATATAAATTCAACAACAAAATATAACTTAACTATTTAACTAACTACAAACTAATTAAATATAGACTAACTAACACACTAATTAATTATTTTTTTAATATATAACATCAAACAACAAATTAAATAATTAACTAAAATTTGTTTAACTTAAACCAAAACTAACAAACTAATAATTTAAAATAATGAACTAATTAAAATAATTAAAAAAAACTACCTCGATGTTGTGCTCTCCCTTTCTTCCTCCTCTTTTCTCTGCTATCTTCTCCTTTGCTATTTTCTCCATTTCTTTCTCTCTTAATTGTTTCACTCATTAACCCCATCCATCCAATATATAATACAACAACCGGGCATACTTTGCTTCAATTATAGGTGGCCGAGTCATTCACGTTCACGGGCTGCAATAATGCAGCAATAAGTGCTGCAATAATGCAGCTGATTTCACGCTGCATGGGAGCAGAGGCGCAGAGGCAGCAGAGCACGTGAGAGCTTGGGGCGAAGGCATAGGTCGTTGGGATCCCTTGGCGACCTACAATGTCGCTGGGATGCCCTGGCGACCTACAATGTCGCTGGGATTCCCTGGCGACCTACCCACGTTGCTATGCTGCCATGCACAGCCATGCAGAGACTCCAAGCTCGCCCAGACCCATGCCACGTTGCCATGCACCATGCACAGCCATGCAGAGACTCCATGCAATCCATGCTTGGCAAATGCTTCAATTGCGAGGTCGAATTTGTAATGAGACATGGCGCAATGTAAATGGTCCCACCACTTTGGGTTTTTGGGATCATTTGCACACCCAGGGTAGAAGGAAAGGGCCATGTCTAAACCACCAACATTGTTCAGGCTAAGCATGGACTGCATGGCGACCTTTGGGGGCTGCATGGATTGCATGGCGACCTACCTAGGTCGCTTGGCGTGCATGGTGACCTGGTAGGTCGCTGGGCGTGCATGGCGACCTACCCCTGGGACTGTAGAGATCACCCCATCTGAGCAATTAATCTGGCGAGGGCACTATCTCGTGAAAAAAAAAATTTAACGCATTATCTCGTTGATTTTGCGGAGGGAGGAGGTAAGTTTTCTAGGTTAGCAATTCTTCTTGATTTTACTAACTGCTTTTATCGTGTATGGTCATTCCAAGGAGGCAGGGACGGAAGTAGTAAGGAGGTGGGAGGGGCTGTGGCCCCCCAACCCAGCAAAAATATTTTTCTTACATTTAATTTATATATAAAATTTAAATATTTATGGGAAAATTATGAAATTGCCCCTTAACTTTAGAAAAGTTATACTTTGCCCCCTCAAGGTGAAATCCTAACTCCATCCTTGCAAGAAGGTTTGTCATGCTTCTAACGCTATGCCGAGAATAGTATGAATAACGTTGAATCCTATAAAGCTGCAAATACGTCTGATTAATTGGAGATCTCAGAGTCTAATATTTTTGGTGGATGGTTGTTGAAAAGAGAAGACAAAAATCTGCGCCTAACCCTGCTACGGGGAAACATTCTTTGAATTATTCGTCCAGATCTCGTTTTGTTGCTTTGGAAGGGCTCGATAACGCTGAGGATACTGCTAAAGAAAATCTTGATCCTAATCCGGAACAACAACCAAGGGCGGAGGCTGTTAAAACTGTTGACAACACCAGGGCTACATAGGGTGAAATACGTGAATCAAATCGGAATGGGGGCGTACTTAGCATCCAACCCGGATAAGAGAAAGAAGGCTTCTCAGAAGTCGGATCAATCGATGGTGGAAAGTCAGAATACGAGAGTGGGTAAACATAATCCCTCGGTTTCGAAGGGCTCACATTCGAAGGTTTTCATTATCGAACATGATTATATGAATACTTCTACTGTTCGTGCTAAGGGTCATGGTGTTCGAGTTAATTGTCACAAGGGCTTGACTGAGAATAATTGGAGTGGTTTCAAGTTTCGCAAAGGTCAGGAGAACTATGTCTAAACTATTTCCGCGCAAATTGAAAAACTAAAATTTTTTTCAGATCTTAAAAAAACCCAAAAGTTTTAAAATTTTAATTTTAATCCCTTTGCCACCGTCAGCCGCCACCAACTTTGTCAATCAGTCGGACACTCAACGACGTGTGACCAACCAACCACCCACTACAAAAATCCCCATGCTTTCACAACCGATTGAACACTTAAAAACAAATTTAAATGAAATATTTTGATTTAGGGTTTTGAATCCCTAAAAATCCCTTTAACCATGGTAATTGGCCATTTGATTGGATGCGACGGTCGATTGTCGGTCGTAGCAGTCGACCTTTGTCCGCTTGTAGGGGAGGAGAACATGGGCGGAGGAGAAGAGAGAGGGGGAGTTTTTTTTTAAAAAAATATTGTTATTATTAAAAAAATTAAAAATATAAAGGTAGGCACCTAAAAATATAACGGAGAAAACGGTGAATACCTATTTTTATTAAAAAAAATTCTTTAGACACCAAATTGTATTTTTAAGTATAATTTATACAATTATTTTTGTATTAAGCCTTTCTCAAATAATTGTTGAGACATATCTTATACTGGTGAATAATAGTTAATTTTATAATGAAATATTTAATTTTTAAAATGGCTTACTTTTATATAAAATTAATTTGAAAATTAATTCAAATTATTAAAAAAATAATTATATTATAAAATATGTGAAGAGTGTATGGACTTAGAGTATATTTTAACCTTTAACTATTTATGATAAATATTTTTGGTAATTTCCTTCTACTTTGACAATCAATGCCCTGTGAAAACCGTTACCACATCGTGACTTCAAAGTTCAAACGTGAAAATAGTAGCAGTTCACATCTCATTCAAAGGGAAGCGGAAGTGAATAATTATCCAAGAACTAAGATATTATTAACTGTTCCTTTTCTTTCATCTATTTACCTCAAATCCTACCTTCGAAATTCGAAAACGAAGACATGGCAGTGGCCTTGGTTGGCGGGGCATTTCTCTCTGCATCACTTCAAGTTCTGTTCGATAGGATGGCGTCTCAAGAACTCCTGGATTTCGTTAGGGGAAAGAAACTGGAAAAGGGTTTGGTGAAGAAATTGAAGCCGATGCTGATGTCTGTTAAAGCAGTTTTGGATGATGCTGAAGACAAGCAGATAACCAACCCAAATGTCAAAGATTGGGTTTCTGAGCTTAAAGATGCTGTTTATGATGCAGAGGACCTATTCGACGAAATTGCTACTGAAGTTCTTCGAATCAGGTTGGAATCCCAGGATCAAATTGCTTCAACCAAGGTAAATCGCGTTATTTCCTCTTTCAATCCTTTCAATAGAGGCATGGATTCTAAGTTAGAAGATGTTCTTGAGAGATTAGAATCTTTAGTCTACCAAAAGGATACTCTGGGTTTGAAAGAATATTATAGAGGTAAGAAGGCATTTCAAAGACCCGCTGCGACTTCTTTAGTGGATGAATCCGGTGTTTATGGTAGAGACAATGAAAAGGAAGCAATAATTAAGCTGTTGTGCTTAGAAAACGCTAGTGGAAATCAGGTAGATGTGATTCCAATTGTGGGTATGGGCGGGGTTGGTAAAACCACCCTTGCACAATTGGTCTACAATGACAAGAGGGTGGATGAGTGGTTTGACATCAAAGCTTGGGTGTGTGTTTCGGAAGAATTTGATGCTTTCAGAATAACCAGAACCTTACTTGAAGAGATCACTTCTTGCTGTAGTGCGAGTCACAATCTAAACCAGCTTCAACTTAAACTAAAAGAGCAGCTGTTGGGAAAGAAGTTTCTATTCATTTTGGATGATGTTTGGAATGAGAAATATGTTGATTGGGAAGAGTTGAGAAGTCCTTTCGGATTTGGGGCGAAAAACAGCAAGATTGTTGTAACTACTCGCAGTGAAAACGTTGCATCCATTATGAGGACGGTTCCAACTTATCCTCTTAATATCTTATCCGATGAGGATTGCTGGGAGTTATTTGCAAAACATGCATTTGTTGATACAAGCCCGAGCATGCATCCAAATTTGAAGATGGTTGGTGAAGCAATTGTTAGAAGATGCAAAGGCCTCCCTCTAGCAGCAAAAGCGCTTGGAGGTCTTCTAAGGTGTAATCTGGATGTTGATGAATGGAATAAAATATCGAACAACAATTTGTGGGACATAACAGATGGTATCCTTCCAGCCCTAAGATTAAGTTATTATTATCTTCCTTCTCATTTGAAGCGTTGCTTTGCATATTGTTCACTTTTCCCGAAAGACTATGAGTTCAAGAAAGAAGAACTTGTTCGATTGTGGATGGCTGAAGATCTTTTGCTGCATTTCAATTCAAAAGAAGATATGGAAGAACAAGGTAAAGAGTACTTCAAAGATTTAGCATCGAGATCTTTTTTTCACCAATTCAGGGCAGATAAATCTTGTTTCGTCATGCATGACCTTGTCAGTGATTTAGCTAAATTTGTAGCTGGAGAGTTCTTTTGGAGATTGGAAGGTTGTGATAATTTTTGTGTAATAAATCAAAAGGCACGTCATTTATCCAATGTCCAAGAACATTATGATGTGAGAAAGAAATTTGAGACTTTACCTAAAGCCAAAGGCTTGCGTACATTCCTGAGTTTAAAGTCATTGCCTGGGAATTCTTATGTTACCAATGACATAATGCATGATTTGATAGCCAAATCGAGGTTACGGGTACTTTCTTTGGCTAAATATTGCAATATCAATGAAATACCAAAAGAAATTGGTAAGTTGAAGCATCTGCGTAGTTTGAATTTATCAGGAACTTCAATTAAAAGTTTGCCAAATTCTTTGAGTACATTGTATAATTTGCAAATGTTGATCTTGTTTCGTTGTAGTAAGCTTGTTGAGCTGCCTAAAGACATTGGGAGACTGATCAATATGTATTATCTCAATATCAAGGGAACAAGATTAGCAGGGATGCCAAAAGGAATGAGTCAGTTGAAAGATCTTCGAACATTAACAGATTTTGTTTTAGGCGAGCAAAATGGTTCAAGTATTAACGAATTGGGAAAGCTCAAGAATCTACATGGAAGACTTGCCATTTCAGGTTTAAAAAATGTTGCATGTGCAAGGGATGCCAAAAATGTCAATTTGAAAGATAAGATTAATCTTAAGGAGCTGGAATTTCTATGGAAGAAACATACTTATGGTAGTGAAGCACTTGGACAATTTGAGAATGATAAAGAAGTGCTTCAACAACTGGAGCCTCATACAAACTTGGAGCATCTTCTAATTGGGTTTTATAGAGGTATGAGATTTCCAGAATGGGTGGGACATTCTTCATTCTTAAATGTAGTATCTGTGCACTTAAGGGGTTGCAAATTTTGCCTCTCCATGCCACCGCTTGGGCAATTGCCATCTTTGAAATCTCTCTCTATTTCCGGGTTTAGTGCAGTAGTTACAGTTGGTGATGAGTTCTATGGAAGTGATCAGTCTTTTACTAAACCATTTGGATCTCTTGAAATTCTAAGATTTGAGGATATGCTGGTGTGGAAAGAGTGGTCTTGTTTAAAAGTCGAAGCTTTCTGCCTTCTGCAAGAGCTAAGCATAACAGATTGTCCGATGCTAACAATGAATCTACCAGAACACCTCCCGTCTTTAACGAAACTGGAGATTAGAAATTGTGAGAAGCTTCGAAGCTTGCTTCCGAGGACAACTAGCATTTGCCAACTTAATTTACGGAGATGTGATGCACTGCAATTGGAGCCCTTGCCTTATGGGCTTCAAAAGTTGCAAATTCAAGATTTGAATATTGATGATTACATGTTGGAGAAGATGGTGCAACACTGCAGTCGTCTTGAAAAGTTAACTATGTTGGGTTGTTCTAATCTCAGAACCCTTCCTGAAGGTAAGCTACCTGTTACTCTTAAAGAATTGAACATTGAAAGGTGTTCTGTCTTGGACTGTTCAAAAATCCTCTTGTATGCATTCCTTGAATCCTTGGTCATAGAAGGCCGGTGTCATAAACTGGAATCTTTTCCATTGGGATCATTTCCGATGCTAAATCGTGTTTCTATTTGGGAATGTGAAGGCTTGAAGTCGATTCGTGCATTAAAGGATTCTCACCAGCATGTCACGTGTCTTAATTATTTGGATATCTACCATTGCACTAATTTTATATCTTTTCAAATTGAAGAGGGATTATCTGTTACCAATTTGAGTTCACTTACACTTTGGAATTGCATGGCTTTAAAATCATTGCCTGAGCAAATGCGCTCCCTCTTCCCATCCCTTAGGCATTTGTCAATACGGTATTGTCCAGAAATAGAGTTGTTTCCTGAAGAAGGTTTATCCTCCAAATTAAAAACTTTTGAAATCGGAAGATCCGACAAGCTAATTGCAAGCATGATGAGGAGAGCAGGGGGTTTGCAGGCACTCACTTCACTTAGAGGTTTTGAACTCTCAGGTGCAGAAGTAGAGATAGTGTGTTTTCCAGATGAACATATGTTGCCCTCTTCTCTTACATCTCTCACCATCTCCGATCTTCCAATCCTCAAGTTTTTGAATAGTAAGGCCTTTCAACACCTCGCCTCTCTTCGGGAATTGATTATCGACAGCTGTCCGAAGCTCCAATCCATGCTGGAAAAGAGTCTCCTTACCTCTATTTCTCATTTGTCCATTAACAATTGTCCCTTGCTAAGAAAACGTTGCAAAAAGGAGAAAGGCAAAGACTGGCCCAACATTTCCCACATCCCTGTCATTCACAATCATGGAGAACTCATAATGTAGCAAGACTCCGAAGAATTGTGACTAAAATGTTTCAATTTGCCATTATTAAAGCAGTATAATTCAGGTACTCCATTCGTTTTCATTTCATTTCACTAATTATTTTAGTTATTAATTTATTTATTTTCTTTTCGAAAAACCATTTGAGAGTTGTATACTGTGAACTCATCCTTGTTACAGTATTTAATATGAATTGTTTGTGCTGTTTAGTTTTGCATTTCTTTTATTTTTCTCCCACAGATTTTGATAGTTCTTCAAAAAAACCATTTGCTAGGACACCCCATCTTGGAACCATTTCATCCACAGTAAATTTAATGGTTCCATAAGGTGAACCAGTTCACTTCCGATCCAGACTAGCACCCTTAGCTTGTTTTATGGGACAAAAACCGTTCGGAATTTTATATATGTCATAAGCAGCGTTTCTACTGTCATGCCACCTAGCCACATGTGCCTACACTTAAAGTTATCACAGCCATACTGACCAAATGACAGTAACAAGAGGCCGTCTTTCAGGTTTATTGCACCGGTTGGGCGGACACGTATGTTGGAGAACTCTTGAGTACATTGTACAATCTGCAGATCTTAAGACTGTTTCATTTCTTCACATGGGGAAAAAGGAGAGTATCTAGATATTAGGGGAACAATGTTATCTAGGAGGCCAAAAGGAATGGGCAAGTTGAGAGTCTTCTAACATTAGTAGATTTTGTTTTAGGCAACCAAACTAGTTCGATGCTACGACGACTTGAGGCATGCCTCATCACTCGTTTTTAGAGGTATTTATGGCCGGGATCAAAGGTTGTATTTATTTTTTTACTATATTTGGGATCCAAGGTACTTAAGAAGATGAAATTTTAGGTATTTTTACTATATAGTAAGAGTGAATAATCTGAAATTTCTAAGAATCAAAGGTACTTAAGAAGATGAGTTTATAGGCATTTTTTCTTTGTACTCATAATATTTTATATTTATAAATTTGAATATTTAACAATTTTTATTATTGATAGTTTAAGATATTTGTATATTTGCTCCACCTACATATCGTTTTATATATTATGTTGTATTTTAATTACTCTTGTGTTGTATCCGTGTCAAGTTTAATGGCTTACTGATTTGAGTTGATTCAAATTAATAATGTAAAACAAATTTTACGTATTTTTAAGATCAACCTCTATATATATGAGATAGGATCATGTTATTTAATGTAAAATTCTTTTAGTTTTACATAGATTTAGAACCTTTGGATGAGTGAAAATAGATTGTTGAGATTGACTTTTTATTTTTTTTCCAGTAAATATCTTCACATTTCCTACTTTTATGATATACTTATACAATGTAAAACTCTTTAGTTTTATACATATTTAAAATCATTGGATGATTGAAAATATATGATTGAGATTAAAAGTAAAAAATGTGAAGATATTTACTGAAAATAAACAAGGAGTTAATCTCAACCATCTATTTTCTTTCATCCGACGGTCTTAAATTTGTGTAAACTAAAGAGTTTTATATCGTGTAAATGGATCTTAACTCTCTATATATATTGAGTTGAACCATACCCGAACTATAATTACAATTTTGTATTCCTACCAAATAAATCAAATAAGATAATATAACATTTTGTTGAACAATATTATATTTTAAAAATTTTAATATCAGAGCTAATAATATATTTTATAATTCAAACACATCCTTAATTACGAACACGCTATTTGTAATATTATATTACTTTTTCAAAAATAGTATTCTTCGTTGGGACATTACATGAGTGTAAAATACAAGGTTATGAGGCCATAATATTAGATTTTGGCAACTAAAATACTAAATGGCCAGCTGAAATTAATAAAAGGGCTTTTATGCAACAAAAGCGAAGGAAAAGCCCAATCGGCAGCATAAACAGTTCAGTTCATCTCGGTGCTTATTTGATGTTTGCCCATCTTAAGTATCATCATTCAAAATGAAAATCCTGGAACAGAGTTTTTAACTTCTAAATCATCACCCAAAAAAGAATATTTCCTCTCGTGCAATGACTTCTCAATCCTTCAACTTACGCTTCTCCCCACCCCTCAAAACTTTGATCAATTCCAATTCTCCTGGAGACAACTCACCTTGTTTTTCGGCATCCTTCTTGAAAACCCAATCTTCAAGCTTTGGTGGGTTTTCTTTGAAGAGAAAAGCTTTGGGTTTTGATGGAAAAATTAATGGGTTTGGGGGTAAATTTGTAATCGTTGGTGCTTGGAGAGAAGAAGGGAATTTGGAAGAGTTGGATGATGCGCCATTGACGATTGAATTGCAGCAAATTTGCAGTGAGAGTCAATTTGATCGAGTTATTGCCGAAGCTGAACAACTTGAGGAGTCTTTGATTATACTTTGGTTTGTACATATTTCTGGGTAGTTTATATGAATTTGGTTTTATATGAATTTGTCTACTTCCTTTTGCTGTTTGTTGAATCCGAGAAAACGAGTTAATTTTTCCAGTCAACGCTTGTAAGGCTTTGTTGAGAATCGGATTTCTTTTTATCAATTCTTTAATGTTTTCCTTCATATTTAGATATACGTTGAGCATTAGGATAATATTTTCCCTTCCCATAAACTTCATCCGCCATTCCCAAGATTTAAGCTTGAAACATCTTTCTGTTTCCATTTAATGAGATCAGTTAGCATTATGTGGGTTGATAACACAGATAGTGAAGGTATCCATGTCCGATACATACTTGAATGTTCGTAGGGGGATATGACCCTTCAAATGCATAGAAAAATTTTAAGGCATTAAACATTCTCATATTGGACACATAACCTTATTCGGCATTCTCACCGGAATCCGAGAAAAAAGTAGAGCCTTTCGGTTATTTGTAATTTATTAATTTTGCCTGAAGAATTTGATTTTATGTTCAATCTTAAATTCTCATTTATGATATTGATGTAACTTAGATGAAGACTATGGCATACGAGCTCTGGTGTAACTCTTAAATTTGGGTACTTGCTCAATATAGGCATGTTCTATTTTTTCTAAGATTTTTCTTGTTTGAAGGAATTCTTTGAACAATCATATTCCGTACACACCTTCAAATATGTTTTGGATATGGGTGTCAAACATGTGTGTTGAGAAAAATGAAGAGTCCGAAATAATGTAGGATGAAGATATTATTGTTGCAAAGTTTAATTTATCATCTTTAAAACAACCAATACAGTTTGTTCAGTTGAAATTAATGTCCAAAAAGATTATCTCTTTGCAGAATGTAAATCAACATGTTTTAGCACTTCATTTTCTTACCGATATTTCGAGTTTGATTGTAAAACAAAGTTATTTGAACTTGTAGGATGGCAAGCTGGTGCAGAAAATGTATATATTTGAAACCGAAATTGGAAAAGTTGGCAGCTGATTACCATCCAAGGTACCTTTCTTGTTGTTTCTCAAATCTTCAACACTATTAATTGTGTAAAAAAGTTGTTTTTTGATCATACCACAGAACTGGAAAACTAACAATCTCTAGTTTACAGCTAGTTTAGAGGAATTCAGCATCTCATGATGTTCATATACTCGGCTCCTTTCTACAAACCCTTGTTCCCACGAATGATAGATGATGGAGCCGAGCAACCACTTTTCTGAATTCATATAAGTTCTTATATTTTAAAATAAGGGTTTGGTTAGGGAGATTTTGATTTATTTAAGTACATCCTTCCATTGTTTCCTTCATCTTATGCGAATAAAATCCGACTATGAACCAATTCTCTTCCTCCTTAGTTAGCCCCCAACGTTTTGCAATTAGACCTTTCATTGTGTTATCTTTCTAGTTGGCTGATGAATTCGCCATTGAAGTACGAGGAGCCGAGTAGGAATCTTGTAGTACCTAAATTCAATGTTTAAACTTTTGCGTAGGTATACAAATTTCTTGTTGCCTTTGACTTTTGCAGTATTTTTTTAGGCTACTGAAATGCTTCAATTTAATCAATTCCTACTACTTTGCTTTCAATTTTCCTTTTATCTGTTGCTTCTGCAGCCCTAGATATCCAATGGCTAAAATGTATGTCCCAATTCTGCTATCATGTTGCATATGTATCAAAAATAGTTTATATTGTGTAGATTTTGTTTCTTGAATGAAGTTATTTGTGAATGATATCAACAAGCTGGCTTGGTTATTGAGATGATTAATCTTCCTTAGAATGGTTTGTTCAGATTGCGGTTTTATTGTGTAGATGTAAACTCCGTTCCGCACAACCTTGTCGCTCTTGCTGGAGTCACGGTAAGTGTCACGTGACTGTGGCAAACAGTTGCGTCACCAATCTGTCGGTCTATAGAACTTTGCTTTCAGTAGTTAAACTCTGCTATGCTACATCATTCAATTGTTTGCTTTGCGTAATGCAAAATATAGAATAGCAATCGCCTATGATCTTGAAAACTTGTTTTCCAGTATTTTGGGCACAATCATTAGATTCTGAACTCGTGTATCAGACACATTTTTCTCGAAATATTTGTGTTTTTGACTCTTTTGGATCTATATACGAGGATATCCTCCATAGGATATCTCGAACAGAGAAAGGAGCATCTAACATACAGTAATCGTATCCTTGAATATTCTTTTGCATTTCGGACTTGTTTGTATACTTTCCCACCGTAGGATCTCTTCTAAGACATGCATGATCTGCTGTATAAAGATAGTTATGAAATTATGATTGACTGAACTGATTATTCCTTTATGCATGTTTCGATTCGACAACTTTCCAGAAAATGCCAACGATACAGGTTAGTACTATTTATTTGAAAAACATAATTTCTATGTTCCAGAAAGCCTTTTTTCCTTCCTTTAAAAGTATCCGTGCCCAACACATATTGAAGGCATATCCGTGGTATCTGATGATGGTTGGTGGGGCACTTGTTCTGAAGCTGATAATGGTGTTTATTATTACAGTTATGGAGAGATGGCAAGAAACAGGCTGAGATGATTGGTGGCCACAAAGCATATTTGGTTGTTAATGAAGTTCGCCAAATGATAGAAAATGAATGTACGTCGTGACTGATAGCATCATCTTTCTTGAATTTCTTTTTTACCATAAACTTAGATTTATTTCTGTTTAATGTCTTCAAATATAATGGCTATGAATTGGTATTCGTTATGAGAAAGCAATGCTACTGACCCCTTCTGAGAGAGTTAAAATCAGATTTGTCTTTCCCTTTTTTGTCCATTTTTTAAACGTTGTATAGAGAAAGTTGGGGATTTTATTTCGGGTATCAGAGAGTAATTTTATTCTCATAATTATCTTAAATTAGTAATGTTGTTTATCATTTTTAATTGTATTAATTTAACTTTTGAACTTTTAGTTGTATTAAAAGTTATTAATATATATTAGATATTAAATAATATATTTATAAAAATAATGAATTCAATTAATTATATTAATAGTTTATTATATATAATGAAAATAAAAATATATTATATTATATATTAGTATATTAATAGTTTATTAAATACAATTTACCCCATATATGGTATGTTGTAAATATTAACTAAGTATTAGATTTGACTTGGAGATAATGCACTCCTATACAATTATAAGGGGGTTTTTCCCAATAACCCATGCGGGTAAACTATTTTCCTTGGATATTATTTTTTAATGGTCTCGATGAGTGGGTTCCAGGCGAGTCATTATTTTAATATCTTTAATGCGACTCGTCACCATTAAAAAAGTATTTTTTATAAAATTACCAAAAAAATTACAAGTTTTATTTTTTTTTTTAAATAGAGGAACTCATCATCTCTTCCTTCAAATTAAAAAAAAAATTAGTTGTTTTGTAGCCATTGGTCAACAGGCAAATGCAACAGTCACTTGGAACTAATCACCTCGAGGTGACTAGTTCAGGTGGATAAAATTTAAAAAAAAATTAAAATTCAAAGAAAAATAAATTTATTTATATTTTAAAAAAATATAAAGTAAATAAATAATTGCAAAAAATAAATTGTTTACAGAAAAATTACAAAGAAAATTTATTTATATTTTCTAAATTCTTGACGATGCCGAGGAGTTGTCAAATGATAATGGCGCGGGGCTCATCGAGTATGTCGGGGTCGTAGGCCTTGATTTCGTCATCGTCATCGTCTTCATATTGTCGAGGAGGTGTACTTAACACACTCTGAGATCCACCTTGGATATATAGTGATGAGCTTATGGTATTTGACGCCATCATTGTCGTCACTGGTTCGACTTGGCTACTTTGTTGACCATATATGATATGATCCCATTCACCCTCACCCGCATGTTCTGTCGAAGATGCTTGAGTGTGTTGCGATGCATCTCATGAACCTTCAACCCAAGTTAGTCGAGTCTCGGTTGAAGTATGATATGGATGATAGAAACCAATTCTACTAGTATTAGATGCATAATAGTAATCTTCATCTGCAGATGCTGAAACAGAAGAAGAAGAAGAAGAAGAAGAAGATGATGCTTTCTTCTTGGACTTGGACTTGGCGCATGTGGCCTGATGTTGTTCCCATTCTCCCCCCTCTTGCGATGTCGTGAAATATGGTTTTCCATTTGCTTCGTAATTTCGGAGATAGGGAGAATGATCGGAATATAGGTCTAGCGATGTAATGTCGTAATGCGGGGGATTGATAGTTGATATTGATTCCATAGCTCGATGTAGTAAGCATACTTGTAACATCCCAAAATCTGAGTCGGTCATTGGGTTAATTTTTGATTTTTCGGTAAAAATATTAATATCGATATTTTTAATTGAAAAATATTTTCTAAAGTGATTTAAATAGTTTGAAATATTGATTTGTATTTTTGGGAATTTAAAATTTGGTTTTACAAGGTGACTAAATTGAATGAATTGGAAATTGTGTTTTAGTGACTAAATTGTAAAATATCACAAATCGAAAATCTATGAAGCTTATTTTACCAAAGCTTGTGTGGAAGGTTTTTCCCTCCTTTCTTAATTGTATCATTCATCTCCTTTTTTACCAATTTTCCATCTATATTCATTCTCTTATATTTGTTTATTTTCATTTCTAATTTTCATTAACCGTTTCTTTCATTTTCTCTCATCCAAACACTCTTATATTTTCTCCCAAACTCTCTTAAGTTTTCTCTATTGGATGAAACTCTTCTTCATTTTCTATGCATTTGTTATTGATTTTTACTCATTTCTTCTTGATTTTCTCTCTTCAATCAAGATTATTTCTTCTCATTTTTTTTCTTTGCCGATTTTCCTTGATCTCTTTGGTGTTTCCATTGTTGATCTTCTTCTTTATTTCATTTTCCAGCAAGGTAATTCTCTTTCCTTGGTTCTTTTTGTGCTTCAACGATTAATGATTAAACGTGATTGATAATTTTAATTGAACAATTGTTTCAAAGAGAAATTGTGAATTAAAAGTGATTTCCAGAGGTATTTATTGTGTTATTTTTCTTGATCACTTTTTAATGTTTTATTGGGTTGATTAAGGTGTTTTTGATAATATTATTATCATACTAAATCAGTTTTTCAATCTCATTTGATTTCGATGTGGAATTCTTCAAAACAAGCTTGATTTTGACATTTTTCGAAAATCTGGGAACTAGAGTTAATTGATGTCAATTGAGAGGGTTCTATATGAGTTTAGATTCTGATATTAGTTGTTCTGAATCATTTCTTGTTGGAGAAAAGTAGTGTCGATTGGATCAGAGGCTTGATTTTTGTTATTTGTTGGGGAAAAGTAGTGTCGATTTTCGTTATTTGTTAAAAGCAAAATTTTATGCTCAGTTTTAGATGTTTTTGTGACATGTTGAATTGATTTTTAAGGTTCTTAAGGTGTGAATGATTGGTGAAAAATGGTTCATCAGTTGGTGGTTATTTGGTTAGCGTTTGGGTTCGAATAATGTGGTTGCGACATCGAGGTGAGTGGCTGTCCATTCACTTATGATGAACTTGTTCAATGTTGAATGAAGGTTTAGATATGTGTGAACAATTATTTTTAGGTTCTAAGTTAGTATACTTGTTGTTGATAATTTATTGTGTGAATTCATGATGTTTAGATTAAAGAATGCGATCAATGTGAACATCGTATCTTGTGACATGACTTATGGAACATTGAAAGTGAATTATCATTGTTAGCATGTGTATAAAAGCATGTCGATTATGAGTTAAGAATATAGTGAAAGAAATTGAATGAGATAGTTATGAGTTATGATGTATTAATTATGATTCATGATACATTGGGAGCAAGTGTTATATGCAAGCATGAGTGTTAAAGCATGTTGAATATAAGTTATGATGTAACGAAATCATGTGATCATTGTTAGTGTATATATGTTATGACATGGTGACTATGAGTTATGATGTATTGGAAGATTATGATTCATGGGATGTGAATTGGAAATATACAATTGATATGAAATGTGAATGCGATGCGTTGCAAATGATGCATAAATTTTCAAAATGTTTTCCAAAAATTTATATATAATGTGAATTTGTGATTAGACGAGTCGACCATCTTGTTGTCCATAATGTGGGTTGATCATGACAACCAATTATGATCGTGTTTCAAAATGAGTTTAAATCAATCTATGTGAAAAACTATGCATCATTGACAATCGCTCTTGGTAACTTGGATTAAATTGCTATTTGTTCTTAATGGGACCTTTGGATATGAAAGACATTCCTAGGAAAAAGTACTCTATGTGTTTTATATATGTGTGTAATCAGGTTATACGAGGTTCAGTTGGTGTGTTGAGCTATGCTCCGATAAGACAAGGGTAAGGTTGGGCGTTGAGCTTTGCTCTGCGTCGTTTTGGAACTATATGAGTCCACAAATAAAATGAGAGTTGTATGGAGTTAATTTATACAATGAATAAGTTGTATTTTGAACAAAGGCCATTGATATTTAATTGAAACAATGTACGTGGAATATGTGACTTTGCCAAAAATATAATTGTGCATAAGTGCATGTGATTCGCGACAAGGCATATAATGATTTAAAGTATGATTATAATATGGATTTTGTGTGGATTTATGATGCACTAAGTGAAATTTGTAGATTGACATTAAGGTATGATCATTGAGGTAAAAGCAAGTAAGGTTTCATGGCATTTAGGTATGCTTTCCTTTAGCCTTGGCATGTGCATCATATTTGAATGTTTAGTCATTCACTGGGCTTTAAAGCTCACACTCGTTGTTTAATATTTTTTAGATCTTTACTTTTTTTACTTGAGAGCTTAAGGGCAAGGCACTTGGAGGTGATAAAAGAAATGAAGTATTTGTAAAGTTATTTTGAGCATTGGTTACTTTGAAGCAATATGGGATCCTTAATTGAGCTTTAAGTTGATTTGTTCTTGTGACACTTGCTTATGTATAAGTGACCTACAATGACCTATGTGTAATTTGATTCTTAAATGAACAATGGAATGATGAATGTGGATGTTAGATTGCATGTTATACAATATTACTAAGTATGCCTAAATTGGTCAAAGTATGATTTTTGTCTAAAATACTTGTTTTGATCACCTAGACAAGTTATAATAGGATGTTATAATACATTAGACTCATAGGAAGCATGAAACTACCAATAATGTACAAAATGGATATATGACTTGTGGTTAATTTGACGTTTTATGCAAATCTTGATCTTGCATGCCAAATGTTTGAATTGTATGTTAATTGATGTTGTGAAGCATGCTAAATATGTGTTTGACATGTTCTAAGTGGTTTAAGTGTGTCCAAGCATGTTCATAGACCTTAGGATTGATTGTATGGGAGTTTGGTGGCTTGTTCTTGCATTTTTTTTATCAATCTTTTGCATTTTCGTGAAAAATGACCGATCCCTTTGAAAAAGAATCCATCATTTTTTTTAAAATGACCAATCCATTGAAAAGGGGATTCATCCCTTTTGAATGTTTAGCCACTGTTTTGCAAAGGATCGATCCTTTCATTGTTTTTTCGATAAAAATTGGTAAACATTCATTCATTAAATACCTAAAGAGTACCCTAAGTCCTTGGATGGTCCTTGAACTTTAAAATGTATTCAATTTGGTCCAAAACATGATTTTGCAATTAAAGATTCGTTTCAACTTAAATTTTGTTAAAATTTGTTATATGACCATATAATGATAATGATTTCATATTTGAACCTTAAATTTCATGTTTTTGGTTTATTTTCATATTTTGAAAAGTTTGTATTTTAGTCCTTAAGTTAAACATGTTCAATTAAGTCCCTGTTTGATATCCGAATAACCTAAAAATTTGTATGCCACTAATTAACATGTAATGATGAATATTGGTAACTTTAAGATGAGAATTTGACTTGAACAAGTATGTGGTGTGAAATATCCAAATTACCTATACATTGTGAATGATGTTTATCTCGCGATATTCAATCGTGTAAATATTGTGATTGTTATTCTTGTTGGTTACTGACACGTGTTGAGTGATGTATTTTTAAAATTTAAATTGCTTTCACTTATCGCACATGTTTAGGGTTTTTGTTCTGTCCAACATAATTGGAATATAATGTAAGCTCAGGTATCCGGGTTAATCTTCATAATCGGGTATGAGGTGTTACATTTGTTGGTGTTAGATCTAGGTTGTGAAAAAGTTTATGATGTTGTGTGTTTGTGTGTCGGGGTTAAAATAGGGAACTATATTGCCTCGTAAAAGTTTTGATTTTTCAATAACTTGCCTTTGATCATTCGGTGTCTCCCTCACTCCAGGCTTGGTTAAAGCACACTTTGATTATTAAATTCGATATTTTGCACTTTAAATTCATTTCCATACATATTTGGATAGTTAATTGATTTATTTCCAATTGAATTTATTCATTTTTAATTTGTTGAGTTATTGGATTCTTCCCACTCGAAATTCTAATTATGAATATAATTTGATTTTTACATTTGGTATTCTACATATTGAATTTACCTAAATTTGTATACTAATAAGTTATTGGATTCACTATATGAGGAATGTATCCCTTATTATTTCTATTGAGATGTTTGATTCTCTGCATTATGGATTATGATTGGGTGTGCAAATTGTGGTGTTATATGAATTGTTGTATATATACATTGAGTGGATTGATTGGTTGGTTCAACACATTTACATGATATAGAAGTGTTGCTTTTTTGATTCAATAGTCCGGTTGAGTCTAGTGATGTCACTATGGTTGTGTCAATGCATTGGTATTAGTGCTTAGTTGATAAAGTGAGTATGATATATTTAAAGGCGCTCTTAAGTGTTATGTTTTGATTGGTTGTTTGAATTGTTATTCAGAGGTATGAAATTGTTTCATGTGTGAATAGAAGTGTGATTATTCGGTGCACCTGAATTTTGTATTATTTTGCTAAGTACGTTGGTTTATTTTATCGATTTTAATTTTGGATTATTTCATGTGTGAATAGAAGTGTGATTATTTTGTTATATATGAGTATGAAAATATGTTTTATTTATGAATAATAATAAATATTACCACTTTCATTATAAATTGATTTTAAGATTTTACATGTTTTAATAAAAAAATTAATTTTTTTGAGATTTTTACGGTGGATCGCTCTAGAGGCCCTAATGTAACACTCCGTATCGGATCGGGTCACCCGTATCGGTCTGAGTGGGTTACATTTAGTGGTATCAGAGCCTAAGTTGAGTCAAATTTTTCTAGATAGACCAATTAGACGAATGTCAAAAGATGTTTGGTCAGTAAATGCCCCTAGACTATAATCGTACTTCTTTAAGCCGGAACTCCAAGGTCGAGTCCCTCTCTGTAACGAGGTAACCTAAGTTTTTATCCATTAGGGGTTGAACTATGCCTATAGGAATATCAATAGCATTTGTTCAAATTCTGTAAAGTGCCTCGTGAGTAATGTGAGAGTTACTTATCTGAGAAATTCTGACCCGACTCTAGAAATGAAATTCGAATATGATACCGTTCTATGAACTTAATCTCGGAACCAAGGCTGAATTGAATTTCATAAGGATAATTCCGTTCTGATTCTTTTATTGGAAATAATGGAGAGTTTTGACGAGAAAGTATACTCAGCTGGTTAAAGATTAGTAGAGGAGTCGTACTTCTGTAAAAACTACTTGAGGATATAGAAGAACTGATGAAAGCTTCATTTTTGTATTTCTGCGACTTGAATGAATTTTGAGGATGAAAATCTTTTAAGGATGAGAGAATTGTCATACCCCAATTGAGGGGCTAGAATTTGATAAATATAAAGTATCGAATTAAAGTAGTATCAAGGGAGAAATTGAGGATCAAATTGTAAAAATCTCAAAGTTTCAGTTCGATTTCAAAAGTTATGGGAAATTTAGGGACTTGAACACAAATTATCCAATTTTTGTTGGGTAGTGAAAAATAAATGTAACCCCTGATCGGTAAAACCCCAAATCCCTAAATTTATAACCCAATTTCCCAATTTCATAACCCTAGCCACCGTTCGGCCTCTCCAAAACCTCACCATCCAACCATTGTTGTTGCGCCCCGACACCACCAGCGTGACCGACGTACTCCGGTGACCAATCCCCAACTATCAACAACCCAGATTGATAGTCGAACATCGATAATCGAATGGAAAAATTTATTTTGTAGTCGTCGTTTCTCTTCTCGATTTCGGCCGTTCTAGACGCCAGTGAGCCACACCATCGGTACTGTCGTGCTCCTCATCCAAGCCCAAACAAAACCTAGCCAATAGCAGCACCTCACTGTCGTTCTATCGCCGGCGACTGTGAGTAAGCGGTTCGAATCTTTTTTTTTAAAATTTCGATTAGATTTGGCTGATGATTAAGGTTGTTTTGGATTGATTATAATGATTATTGAACCAGGGAGTAATCGACAACATAGAACAACCCTTGCTGATGTTTCACACGCCGCTGCGTGCGCGAGGGACTTGTCTCGGTATGGAGAAATTTCCATAATCGGGTCGACCCGACCCGCCTGTTTGATCTGACCCGACTCTCTTGTTTGATCTAACCAGTTGATGGTAAATAAATCTTGCATATCAACGACACAAGAATCTAGAATACAATGGATTAAATTTGATTTTGATACACTATGTTTTCTACGATACCTTTGTCACTATTTTTTTTATAAACTACATAAGTGGTTTCTACTTGTTTCTACTTGTTTTCGGCTGGTTCTAAAATTATTTAGAAAATTCTCATGATTGATGAATGACCTTCTAGTCTGATAGATAGTTAATTAATTAAAACTACAAAAAAATAGTTAAGTACAATTTATTCTCCTATATCAATAAAATTTTAATTTTTATCCTCTTATCTCAATTTGGTTAGGATAATTAAGTTTTTCATGGTTGAATTTGTTGGAATTTGAACTTGTCGATATATAGTATATTATTACAATGGTTTTTAAATTTTTGTTATTCATATAGTTATTTTATTTTTATATGATCATTAATGTAGATATGAGTAATCCTAGATTAAAAGAAGAAGAGGATATGTCCAAATACTTCAGATTAACAAAATTAATGGAACGTCTTTTTTTAAAAATGGTTGCAGAGGAGAGTCCTGGAGAATAAACTATCTAATAATTTCAGATCAATTTCTATAAATCGACAATTATTTTTGAAAGATTCCAAGTTCAATTGAGTGGTCTCTAACTATGCACTTAAAAATATCATTGTATTATTAGTGTGCACCGCTAATTATTTACTTGAATAATATTATTCTTTTAATGTGTTGTAGTCTTAATCATGTACTTAAATAATATTATTGGTTTGACATCATGTATTATTAATTATGTAATTACATTATATTGTTTTTATAATATCGTTAGGTAATACTATTGTTCAACATTGTATAATACTAATTATTTTTTGGTTGGTCGATTAAGCCAACACATTGCAGTATTATATTTTAAATTTTGTCATATATACTTTTATAGCAATCAATTAATTTTAAAAAATAAGGTAATAAATAATAAAATTTGAAATATGTTTTGTTTCACTAAAAACAAAATTTGAAGATTGTTTTCCGGAAACATATCAACAAGGGAAAATGATTTACACAACATCATTCAAATACTAGAAAATGAATTCTGAAATTTGTTTTTCAAAAAATGTAATTTATTTTCCATAATTTATTTTTCACCTTGTCAAACAGACTTATAATTATGAGTTTTAGAAGTTTTAAATTGGAATATAATGTTTATAAAGATATTTCAACGTTAACTGTTAAAATACTATTTTATAATCATTGAACTTAATAAAAATAAATAAAAATAGTTTTAAAATAACTTCAAGTCTATGTTCCAGTTGTGCACATATAAATTCAAGTAAACATATCTTTTATTTTATTTTTTATGAATCATGGACATTCGATCGATATAGACAAAAATTAATTATGTCAAGAAAAATATTTCTATTAATCTGATTATCTTTGCCAAGTAAAATTAATGAAAAATACACATTAAGAAAAATTATTGCATAATTATAATATCGATCCGAATATTCATTATTTTGTCGACTGGAATTTACGTTCCAAAAGCTGTCTCTAGTCACACGTATACAGACTAATGATATATTAATTTCATTATCTGTGTGGGTGTTTTTAGCTTAGAATGACATGAAATATTGAGGAGTTTCCATCACAAAGCATAAAAAAATTGGCACACTATGTTGATGGTTAAAGAATTTCTAGAATTCAAGTTCTTAAAAGAAAATTTTAATTCGTTTTTTTGTTCAAGGAAGAGAGCATAACAACTTCTAGTGGCAGTGGTACGGGAAGGAAGATTAAAAAGAGGATTTAACGTGTGACAGAACTCAATGAAACGTTCACGTTCAACAAAAGCAAAAGACAATTCACCCACAATAAACATTTTAGCAAGCTTCTTCCTACAAAAATCTTCATTAAATTCCTACAATTTTGGAACACTAACTGTTTCAGTAGTTCCATCTTCATTTACTAGGATTTTAGTTTCAAAATCAATTAACTTTTGCTTCTCATCTAAATCTGGTAATACGTTTTGCACTTACTAATGTGACTTGCCAAGGGAATAGTGACATTTTTAGTTTTGCAACCAATAACTTGTTGACAATACTTACAAGAAGTAAAACTGAAATCATCCTCATTATCTGTAAAATGAGTCCACCACTTGGAGCTTTTCTTCTTTTTATGATCAATTGTTGCTCGATCTTTCTTCTCCTTTTTCCTTTTTTCTAATGTTTGTCTTTCATCCTTATCAAAATCATTCATCATTGAATCCACAAATGTAGAATTAATGTTTTCATTCTGATCAAGAGATGATGAAATATCCTGCAAGCAAGAAACAAAATCAGATTCATTTGATATAAAGCAATAAAAAACCAGATTCATTTATATAAAATAATAAACAACTCAGATTCACTATTTAATTTACATCATCTTTTAAAATTCAACTTTTGAACACATTAAGGGACGTTTGGTTAGAGGAATGCGAGATTCCTATAAGAATGGAATCCGCATTCTCCCGTTTGGTTAGCCGGGAATCTCATTCCCGGTAATGTAAGATTACCAATAATAGATTTTTTAGGGTATATTACCGGGAATGTCATTATCTCCCTTTTCTTGGGTATTGTTGGATTACCGGCGTTTTGGACTAAAATGCCCTTAATTTTTTTTTCAAAAATATTCTTCTTCTGTCATTGAATAATAAAAATTTTACGAAGGTTAAATTACAAATTTATCCTTAAACTATTTTAGATTTACAAAAAAAATCTATAATTAAAATTTTATATGAAGTTCAGGGGTTAAAATAAATTTTTACCCTTTCATTAAATCTTTTTATATTTTCAATTTTGTAAAAAAAAATTATATAAATTTTATGAATTTAAATTTTTTAAAGAAAATATATAAATATTTTCCAACTTGTTAAAAAACAAATAAATAATAAGGACAATTTGGTCAAATATACATTACAATAATCTTTTATTCCTTTAACTAAACACGGTAATCTTACATTCTTACTAAACCAACCAAACACAAAATACAACATTCCCAGTAATCCTATTCTATGGTAATCTTACATTCTCACTGGTAATCTTACATTCCCACTGGTAATCTTACATTCCGTGAACCAAACGCATCCTAACATGAATGAACTATTACATTCCGTAAATATATAATTTTACCTTATATATTTAGGAATAATTATAATAATATCCTTCTATATTTTTTTCAATTAAATCACTGTTTTAATTGAATAAAAATAATATTTTTTTTATTATTTCGGGTCAGATCGGATTCGAATTTTATCTCAAAAAGTCGGGTCGATTTTGGGTCGGATGGATGGTATATATTTTTTTGGTCATGTCGGGTTGGACAAAACCCGACCCATGCACATCTCTAATTACAAGGTGCTTATCATGTATTTGAAAAGGTTGTCTAAAACAAGATTAACATTTAACAATAATTAATTACGTGACTCGGACATGTCCAGTGAATTGGACCAAAAAGAAATACTTATAATTGAATTTATACTAATACTTAAAATTATAAATTGCATCATACTAAAACTTGAAACAGTGAAATTGTAAAAGGGTCCTAAAATCACATATTACATAACAAGTTGTTTACAAACTGTTAATTTGTATAGAAATTATGTGGTAACATAAACCATTGTTGACATTGTATGTTCTTTTTTTATAAAAGAATTGACCCCACGTGAAGAAAATATTTTTCAAAGGTGTTAGTGCTCAACACTTGATCAATTCATGGCTGTTGTAAATTGTAATTGCTGGAGGTGGTCTTGTTTGAATAGATATCTACGTTTTGCTTCTTATATTTGGCAATGATCTATACAACGAACTAAACTTGAACATTGAAATAATGCAAAAAAAAAAAAAAAACTCAAATTGAATCAACAACGCAATTTATAAATCTAACTAAATGTATAAGGGCATGCATAATAGAAAAAACAGAAGCGTGGTTAATCAATCGCATGACCCTTGTAAGGAACTGCATCTCAAATTGACTAAATCTATGCTTAACTTACAAATTAATTAAGGAACTACCTTTGAATAAGAAAAAGAAAGGGAAAGTAGGATTGTTAGAAACTAAAAGTACAAAAAAAAATTGCAGTGAACTTACTCGAGATTGAAGTGGATTCTGACTCGTCATAGATTGATGAGGGAGGAGAATCGGAAGATAAAAGAGTGAGCTGGAGAAAAAAAATTTGGGAGAAAATTATCATGACTATAAGCCGTGAGCACAATGGAGATCCGAATATAGATATAGTATAGAAATTAGGGGTGTTCAGATCCAATCCGATCCAAAAAATAACCTAAAACCGATAACCGAAAAAAAACCGAAACCGATTTGGCGTGTTTGGTTTTTTTTTTAAAAAAAACTGATCGGTTCGGTTTAGAAATCCGGAACCGATCCAAACTAAACCGAACCGATGAAATGGAATATTGAATTTACAAACTTGAAACAAACCCATCAAAAGCCCCACAAAATCTCACAAAACCTAGATACAAATACAGATTCAGCTTTCCTCGACAAGCACGTAACAATTTTTCTCCAGATTCTAGTCATAGGTGACAACGGAAAAAAAATGGTGCAATAAATGATAATAACAAAGAATGATAGTATAGTCTTTTGGTATTTCCTCAGTTCTGAGATAGAGAGAAAATTGTCGGGCAAAACTTAGAAAATGTATCGTTTTACTTTTATGGGTGATTTACTGACGAGAAACTGATTCGTTTCTTGATTTGTTAAAATATATATTCTCTTTGTAAGCTTCACACGCTTGCATTTGTTAAAATATATATTTTCTTTGCTTTTGTTATAAATATGCTATTTTTTATGGAAAAAAATCAAGATTTTTTTTGAAAAATTAGAATCCAAAAACCGCACGAATCCAAACCAAATCAAACCACACTTAATTGGATCGGATCGGATTTTTTTAGAAACATCCAAACCGATTCAAACCGCAAACATTTATATTTTCGGATCAGATGAATTTTTATCCAAAAACCGATCCAAACCGACCGCGAACACCCCTAATAAAAATACATGGGCTTAAGACTAAAAGGGTCCAATTTTCGGATAATTCGGATCATCCGAAATTGATATTTTCCTGATCCGATTATAGATATTGTATAAAAATTTATTTAATTAAATTAAAATATGCTCCAATCCTTACACTCGTTATATATTTAGAATTTAATTATCCAATAGCTAAGACCATTATTATTTTTTTGTTAAATTTAGATTTATTATAACTTCATTTTTTGTCACATGATTTCACGATGAAGTTTTCTTTATTTCAAAATATTACATCAATAATGTAACGGAATAATTTTATTATTATTCTAATATATAATTAATTTAATTTTTAGGGTTAACTACTTCAAATACCACAAACCTTTAAGCGTTGACTCGTTTATACCACCAACGTTTCAATTTTGCTAATTTTAGCACTAACATTTACGTTTAAGTGCAATTATGCCACTCCGCCGTTAATGGTTTAACGGGACAATGACATGATAATGGCATGCGGAGATTTTGTTGACGTGGATGTCACATCTAAACGACGTCGTTTTGACTTTTTTGTTTTAGTACTCAAAAGACCCAAAATGAATCGTTTTGCTTGAACCCTAATTTTCCTAGGGACTAAACTCAAATTTTCCCATTATTTTTCCTCTTCTTCCTCGTATTCATTTGCATCTCTTTTTTGGGTTTTCTGTGGATAAAGAAACGGCAACGAACATGGTGTGCATAATGTAGACACTAATTTTTTGTCTTTTTATTATTTTTTATTATTATTATTATTATAAATAATAATAATATTATTATAAATATTATTATTAATATTACAGGCCCAATTACATCAAACCCGGAGGCCCAGAACCGTATCAGTCCAGGTTCAGAACCGATCTATACTTGATCCAAGCCCAAACCCGAGAAGCCCAAGACCCTAAACTTATTTAGGGTTTCTAAACCCTATCTCTACCGCCGCCTCAGATAGATGATGAACAGCCGCTGCCTCTGATGCTAGGTGTTCCAAGCAACCGCTGTTGACGCTCCACTGCCATGCCGACGCCTCGCCAGAAGCACCATGTCACCGCTCACGTCGAAGCTCTAGGGTGAGTCACCACTATAGTTTGGTGACTCACCGAAAATTCCCTTATTAACCGATCCGATGCAAACACTGGGGTGGGTTATAAAAGCCTTGACGATCCTGCAGAGAAAAAGGAGAACTGACAGCAAACAATATACAAACAAAAAAAGATACCAACGATCCCAAACAACTACAAACCGAAAGAAAAGAGAAGAAGCCGAGAGACTTACCACGACCATCAGAATCTTCCAACCATCGCCGAAGAAGCTATTCCAACCGAGGTAAAAGCTTCGGTTTTTCTTAGATCTGGAGCAATCTAAGAGCTTTTAGAAGGAGTAAAGGCCGGATTCGGCACTAGGGTTGAAAAAGGAAAATTTTGGTGTAAATTTTCAAATTCCGGTGAGCGAAAAACGCCCATATACGACGACCGGTGGCCAGCTCTCCCTCCGATGATGGAGTTTAGAGAGAAGGGAGAGCTTTAGAGAGAGAAGCAAAAAATGAAAATAAGGAAATTAGGCCTAAATGGCTGGTTTTTGGGGTTTAAATACCCCTCCTCGAACGACGTCGTTTTGGGGAGAGGTCACTGTGTAATTTCCCTCATGGGAAAATAACTTCTGCAGTCCCTATGACTTTGTAAACTTCTATTTTGGTCACTCGAATCAGATTTATGAGCACTTTAATTTTGTCTTCTAATTTTATTTTATTATATTTTAGTCCATATTAGTTTATATAATATTTAAGGTAAAATAGCTTATTTAGTCCTTTTAATTATAATATTTTATATTTTGCTCCCAAATAATTAAGGCAAAATTGCACTATTAGTACATAGCTTTTTAATATTTCGAATTAGGGCCATGAGTTTTGATATTTTATATTTTAATCTTGTAATTTTAATTTTTCTTTATTTTGGTCATTTAATTGCAAATTTATTTTATTTTATTATTGCACTTTATGTTTCAATACTTTAATTATAGTCCTTTATTTTATCTTTATTTAATTTTAGTTACATATATATATATATATGAAACTTTTATAAGTATTATTTGATTAATTTCACAAATTGATTAAATAATAATTTTTATTTATTTTTTAACATTAAGAAAAAGGTTGTCTTAAAGTAACTAGATGTCATTTTCTGATATTTTTAAATAAATTTAATTTAGTTTTATTTAAATTATTTTTAGGAAAAATTAACATATTCTTACTAATATTTATTTATTTATTAATATTAAAGAAAGGGGTTGTCTTAAAGTAACTAAATATCCTTTTCTGATATTTTTAAATAAATACCCTATTTATAAAATCCTAAATATATATATATATATATATATATATATATATATATATATATATATATATATATATATATTTACTTTAGTTTTATGAAAATTATTTTTAATATTTTTTCCTTAGAATTATTCGATTGAATCTGAAATAACAGGATCGTAAATTAAATTCATATTTGAATTCTTAAATTTCTACTAATAGAGACAATTTATAATCGAAGGGTACCAATTTCTACCAATTTATTACTAAAAAGAATGAATTTTTGGTTAAACGCATACCATTTTATCTTTTAACTGATGTTTTCTTAAAAACTATCTTAGAAGGTGATTTTGAGGTATTCGACATACCTAATCCAAAAAGGTCAATGTCGACTCCAAAACATTTCATTAAAAACCAATTATTTATTCACATGCTTTTCCCGCCAAGAAAAATTCGTGCCCGGGTGAAAACTGGTTACGACAGCTTGGCGATTCCGCTGGGGATCCTGCTCAAACCTAAGTCGATTATATATTGTCTCTATAGTTAGAAATTAAGAATTCAATTTTATTTAATTTATGGTTCTTTTGATTTCTTTCAATGTTTTTATTTTATATCCTTGTATTAATGTGTATATTAATATTTGATTAATTTTCAGCTATTAGGATTCAATTTTTGTGATGTTTTGTCAAAGGTTTGATAATTTCTCCTCACAAACAACACATACATTGCATAAACATAAGTTCTATACTCGAGCTATTTCCCTTTTAAGTGGGAGTGAAAGCGACATCTTCGTGAGAATTTATTCTCCATGACAGACCTAGCAAGTAGCTTTCGAGGTTCATATGCTCTATGTCTTTGTAAGAATTTATTCTCCGTGTCAGGCATAGGGAAATGTGTCCCCTCGAATTGAATTCAATATGCTTAAATCTGTAATGGACTAGGATTGAGGGTTTGGTAGCCCATGGGGGCACCAACAAAGACAATTCGAGTACCTTTACTTTTAGAACTGAAACCCTACATATAATAAACCTTAGAAATTCACCCAATCTAAGACAATGCTGAAATTCAATCCAAAATAGGAGTACACAAAGGAGAAATGAACTCTAACTTTTGACTTTTAATTTATTTGATTTTTTTTCTGAATAAATGCATGCGAACTAGTAACATGTGGTTAGGTTAAGTTTTCCCAACAAAGCATGAAACTAGAAAGCATGAAGTTAGGATTTATATACCATAATAGATAGAATCTTTTCTTTCCATTAATTGGTACTAACCATTTTATTTTTTTCCTTTCTCATATTTATTTATTTATTTATTTTTTATACATTTTATATAAATTTCTTTTGTTTGCATTACATTTATATTGCTTAATACATTTCCAAATCATGCATTAAAACATTTATTCATTAACATAAGGATTTCGACTGAAGTGGTCTTGGTTCTTACTTGTAGCAAGAACGCTTAGCACGACACAAGAAAAATGTCTAAAGAAACTAAGGATAGGCTAGCCAAATTTGAGATAGAGCAGAAAAAGATGCAAGAAGAATTGAGGAGCAAGTTGGCACAAATTGAAGTTAATATCGTAAACTCTCATATCAATCTACTAAACAAGATGGAAGAAATGTTTGGGAAGCATTTGACCGCTAGAAAGATTCTTGTTAAAACCCCACATATCCTCTTGGTGTTAGACCTGTTCACATTCCTGAGCACACCTCTGCGCATCAGGAAATCCAATCAACAGTCCACTTCACTGTTAAGAACCCACAATATCAGGCTGGAGCTTCATTCCCCACTGACTGTCCTACTGCTCTTGGGTTGAAGCCAGATGAATTTTGTACTGCTAATGAGGTCCCTGACCCAAATGAATTAGTTGAGAAGAAAAAATTCACCCAACGACTGAAAAATATAGAAGAGATGATAAAATCTAAAGAGATGGCTGAATCATTTTATGGGTTTGATGCCGAAGAGCTAAGTTTGGTCCCCGACCTGGTTCTCCCACCAATGCTGGTGTTATCCAGGATAAAATGAGGCATCAAGATCATAATTCTGACTATGAAAGAGTTCCACAAATGAAACATTTCTTTTGAGACTTTAATGAAACAAAGAAAACACAAAGATGCAAGTGGATCCGATGGTTCATCAGAAATGCCAGCTTGAAATGACATTTTAACTAAGAGAAGGAATACCGAGTTCGCCACTTTGAAGTCAAATGAAGATTGCATCAACATTTTTGCATTCACAAGAACATCATTTGCATAATAGAAAATACATTACATTGATACATTTGATTGCATTCAAACACAAGGTTTTTATAGATCTTCGTATGAAAAAAGAAGATTCATGATGAAAAATATCTTACAAATAGAAGGTAGAATTCAAACCTCAAATATAGGAATCACGCAAACATCTAAAGAAGAGATGGTCGCAATCCATAAGCGAGGCATTATTTTGAAGTGGGACATGTTACCCAACTAACAAGTTATTTCAAAAATGAGGAAACGATTTTCAAAGTTTCTCATTTAATCTTTTTCTAAAAATCAAATTGTTGACTAGTAAGAAAACGATTTCCAACGTTTATTACTTAGTAAACTATTTCCCTATATGATAAGACCTCCGGGACATCCATAAGACCTTCAGTGCAGGATGTTTTCAAATGGGATTTTAGAAACTAAGCCTTCAGAGGTTTCCTAATTATCTAAAAAAAGTTGTTAAAGGAAGCTAAGCTTAACAAAGGGGTTCCTTAACAATTAAGAAACTAAGCCTTCAGGGGTTTCTTGATTTGACCTTCAATGTAGGATGTTTTCAAATAAGATTTTAGAAACTAAGCCTTTGGGGGTTTCCTAATTATCTCAAAAAAGAGTTGTTAAAGGAAGCTAAGCCTAACAAAGGGGTTCCTTAACAACTAAAAAACTAAGCCTTCGGGGGTTTCTTGATTCGTAAGTTCTTCAGGCCATCTGTAAGTCTTTTGAGCATGATGCTTAAATCATTTAGGTCATCTGTAAGCCTTTTAAGCAAGATGATAAAGCCTTCGGGTCATCCATAAGACCTTCAGTGCAGGATGTTTTCAAATGAGATTTTAGAAAGTAAGCCTTCGGGGTTTCATAATTATCTCAGAAAAGAGTTGTTAAAGGAAGCTAAGCCTAACAAAGGGGTTCCTTGAAAATTAAGAAAATAAGCTATTGGGGGGTTCTTGATTTGTAAATCCATCGGGTCATCAGTAGTCTTTCGAGCATGATGCTTAAATCCTCCGAGTCATCTATAAGCCTTCTGAGCAAGATGATAAGACCTCCGGGCAGAATGTTTTCAACTTTTGTTGCTTAATTCATGATATTTCGAATCAGCGACGTCCTTAAAGATAAATTTTATCTCACCTGAGATAGTTCATCTTTGAACAAATTTCTTTGTATTTCGTGTCACATTTTTATCCAGATATTGAATATTTGACAGGAATTCCAAAGATCAGCAAAGATTTTAGCAAAGAATTACCATACTTTTCAAAGCTTTAAAAATATGAATTTTAGCAAAGATTCGAATCCATCACTTGAGGGTTCAACAACTCTGTCTTAATAAAGAGAAGTCAAATGGACAAAAATTTATTGTTTTTCATCTTTGCTCTATCTGTTAACACAAGAATGGGCAAAGAGGGGCAGTTGTAGACACTAAATGTAACACTCCCAACCCGTACCCGACCCGAATACGAGTCTGAGGTGTCACATTGACCGTTCAAAACGTTTACTTTGACAAAATTCAATGAAATTCAGTTAGACATTTCCACTACAACCCAAATAATTTCTATTATATAAAAACATAGGATTTTACAAATTGATCAGAGCGGTTCCAGTACAAATCTTTTATCTTACATGCCAACTACATTTCATATGACAAAATATATAATTTAAACCTATATCTGATCTGAATTGTGGAAAGGAGAATATGACCTGTTTTGCTCCTCTAAACTTCTCTTCTTGCTTTCCAGAACCTACGTGTGAAACACTCACACGCTAAGTCTATGACTTAGTGAGGTATTAAACACATTAAATTAATTCTAACTACTTAATCATGCATGAACATATCATATCATATCATGCTATCACACAAAATAATATATCATTTCATTTAATCAAATGTACACATCATTCATCATATCAATCATATGATATAATTCATATCACAAAAGCATATACTTTACATGTAATATATTTTTACTGTTATCACTTTATTAGCCCATGTACATCTGTGAGAACTGTAGATATGTGAGTCTATTGAGGTTGTGCACTATGATGTCACCACAGCTCGTATGGGGTCCTACTAGGGGCTATGAATTTTTTCTCGAATGACCTATGTACTGTATTTGTCCCGAAGGACCACTCCTTAAGAACCATATACATATTTTAATGAATCACATATGTGTCTCGTAAGACCCTGTAAATGTTCCATAGAATACATATATGTCCCAAAGGACCACGTAGAACCCTCGACTCTTGGCATGCCAACTATATCTCTAGCTCTATTTACACATAACAGGGGCATTTTCACTTATATCATTTCACATATACATTTTCATATCACCTGTTCATATAAGCTCATAGCTTCTTTCATATATACATGTAGACATATAGCTTGTTTTCATGTAATTCATATCACTTTTCATATAATTCACATGTTCACTATAACACCTATGACTATATTCATGCATAAATAATAATCATATCACCCATATTAATATTCATAAAATCATGTAATCGAATGTTGGAAGTAGACTCATCGCGAGTATTTTCCACACACATCATATACTAATGCATATGAACTCACCTTGGCCTCACTAAGTTTCAATCCACTTTTATGCTTTCATCTCTTTCGATTGAATCTTAACTTGATAATCGTTCTGGAACTTGTTCGTGCTCGATATCTATATAATCATACATTGATACATATCAGTATTTAATTGATATACTCTAATCTATCATTTTTTTATACCAAAAGAAATGTCTATTTCAATTTCCCCTTGAAGTGCATCGATGCATTCTACAGTGTATCGATGTATCCCTTAACATGTGCATCGATGCACTCCTTATGCATCGATGCATTAATTGCATTCGATGTTTCCATTTTTAATGGGTGCATCGATGCACTTCTTGTGAATCGATACACTCTGAACAATATCTAGAAATTTACCCTTAATGCATCGGTGCACATTGAATGTGCATCGATGCACATAGCCCAGAATTCATTTTTAAGCCCGAAAATCAACTCAAATCAACTTAAATGCTTCATCTTTCATCCCCTTTCATATTCTCAACTCATATACACATGATTAAACCAATTTATATCCATATAAACCATCTTTAACTTCAAAATTCTATTCCTCATATGTAACTCAAGAATTAAACCAACTTTGCAATATGTTTTAATTCCAATTCTATGGCTTCTAACTTCTTAATTAGACCCTTGACAATTCAAATTTAACTTCCAAGTCTAGTTATGAACTCTATTTCAAGATTTCACCCAAGAACCTCAAATCTTTAATCCCTCCTAACTACATCATACTTTAATTTTATGATAATTTAAGCTTTCCTTAAGCTTAGTTATCATCTAATAATCATATACCAACTTTTATTTCAACCAATAATCAACTAACCACAAAACTCACCTTTGCCATGGTGACTCACGGCTGAAGAAGAAGAAGAGAACTCTGGAAGTTTATTTGCCTTCTTTTCTCTTCCACGTGGGCTTCCTTATCTAATAAAGTAAAATAAAAGTCTTCCATGTCAAATGACTATTTTACCCTTTACTCCATTCACTAGTTACTAAATAACCTTCATCATATTTCCAATAAATCATTGAACTATTCAATTATCCCACTTTAATCACCAATTCTTAAAATTTTACAATTTGGTCACTAACCTGATATTAAGGATGTTACAAATCTCCCCTCCTTTAAAGAAAATTCATCCTCAATTTTCACTGAACAACTCAATAAGAACATATCTTCTAATGTTCTCATGCTACCTCATTTACTTAATCTTTCATTCCTTTAGTTCTTCAACTATCTTTTTCCTTTATACATTTATCTACTGTTACTTATCATATAAACATTAACCCATAACCTCAATCCATTTATGTCTTTTCTCTCCTTCGATTATGCATTTTCCTTCGACCTTTCTAAAATTTATATAATGTCATTCATTACAGTAACATCCAATTTCATCACTCAACATCATAAATTCATCTCTAACTGCCTTACAATAATACCAAATTCGTTTTTCATCATTATTTAACCAAAAACACGACCTTAAATCTTCTTTAAATATGATTCAACATACACTTTAAAGAATCGTTTTACATCACCTTGCACACTTTTCTTACTTTTATATCAAAATTATCATCTACACTATCATATAATCTTTATCGTGTCTGATCCTTTATCTCAATTCCTTTGATTTCTTTATTTCATTCTTCCTTTATTCATTCCTTATACACAAATCATACTTTTCCTTTCATGTTCACATACTCTTGTCTTATCATATATACTCATCTCTGTGTATCAATCTTCATTGCATCCTCATAACTTTGATAACCACATTTACTTATATAGAACTTCATTCTTTATCATTTCTTACACTTGCATTTTCCTTCCTTAAGGTTTTATACAAATACTTATCTCATTCTCGACATCCTAGCTATCTGATCAGAATACACAACTATATTCAGATTCACATCATAATTGATTAACTCAACTTTACCTTTTCTTCCAATCTTATAACCTTTACTATGACAATTAATCAATAACATATGTCCAATCTAGGACAAAAACCATAGTCAACCAATCGAAATTATCTCAAAATTCGTTTACTTAACTTGTCAATTTCACCTCCATTCTCATACATCCTGAACTTTCTGTTATTCAAACTCAACATCATAACTTCCTTTATCTTATAAACTGATCATTGATATATACCTTCTCAAACTCTTCTTATCAATCCTCAACTTTACTCAAATATACAAATCCTTTCTTCCTTTTCCTTTACTATACCACATCACTATGATCCAAATATACAACTGTATCCAGATCCATTTTATATTTGGTTGTCTTATCCTGACAACATCTCAAAATATTAAATTCTATACCTTTTCCATCACATAATTTGGTTATCCAACGCTAACTCTGTCCATCCAAAATGAAAACCCTTACTATTCACATTCTTGCTTATACACGATATTATTCCTTTATTTCAAACTCATCAACTCTGGCTGTATATATCTTATACGCTTGTCACTGATGCACTTATTCTCGAATTCTCCACAAATTCTAATCACATCTTTAGATCTTTTAACGTCCTTATGGTGACACTTGCTCACCATATTCTATCTTATTCACTTTATAACAAAACTTCTCCATATCACTTTTTCGATTCGAAACACTGAAAACCTTTTATCACTATTCAAATATGATTTCAATTTTCTAAAATCAACCTTTAATCTTATAAGACACTTTATGAGGTTTCTTCTCTTCATCCTGCCTGGCCAGGGTAAGTGAATTGCTATCACCATCAGATTTATCAGTTATCGATTCACTTCGATAATTTCTATAATCCATTTGTACTATATTATTTAAATCTTATTCTATTAGCAAGACAACATACTCCTTACACTATCAGATCAGAATTTTCACTCTGTGTTGGCATGTACACATTTTATGACACTTTAGACTTCAGTTTATGCCGAGAATCAGCTAAACCGTAGCTCTGATACCATTAAATGTAACACCCCCAACCCGTACCCGACCCGAATACGAGTTCGAGGTGTCACATTGACCGTTCAAAATGTTTACTTTGACAAAATTCAATGAAATTCAGTTAGACATTTCCACTAAAACCCAAATAATTTCTATTATATAAAATCATAGGATTTTACAAATTGATCAGAGCGGTTCCAGTACAAATCTTTTATCTTACATACCAACTACATTTCATATGACAAAATACATAATTTAAACCTATATCTGATCTGAATTGTGGAAAGGAGAATATGACCTGTTTTGCTCCTCTAAACTTCTCTTCTTGCTTTCCAGAACCTACGTGTGAAACACTCACACGCTAAGTCTATGACTTAGCGAGGCATTAAACACATTAAAATAATTCTACCTACTTAATCATGCATGAACATATCATATCATATCATGCAATCACACAAAATAATATATCATTTCATTTAATCAAATGTACACATCATTCATCATATCAATCATATGATACAATTCATATCACAAATGCATATACTTTACATGTAATATATTTTTACTGTTATCTCTTTGTTAGCCCATGTACATCTGTGAGAACTGTAGATATGTGAGTCTATTGAGGTTGTGCACTATGCTGTCACCACAACTCGTATGGGGTCCCACTAGGGGCTATGAATTTTGTCCCGAATGACCTATGTACTGTATTTGTCATGAAGGATCACTCCTTAAGAACCATATACATATTTCAATGGATCACATATGTGTCTCATAAGACCCTGTAAATGTTCCATAGAATACATATATGTCCCGAAGGACCACGTAGAACCCTCGACTCTTGGCATACCAACTATACCTCTAGCTCTCTTTACACACAACATGGGCATTTTCACTTATATCATTTCACATATACATTTTTATATTACCTGTTCATATAAGCTCATAGCTTCTTTCACATATACATGTAGACATATAGCTTCTTTTCATGTAATTCATATCACTTTTCATATAATTCACATGTTCACATATAACACCTATGACTATATTCATGCATAAATAATAATCATATCACACGTATTAATATTCATAAAATCATGTAATCGAATGTTGGAAGTAGACTCATCGCGATTCTTTTCCCACACATCATATACTAATGCATATGCACTCACATTGGCCTCACTAAGTTTCAATCCACTTTTATGCTTTCATCTCTTTCGATTGAATCTTAACTTGACAATCATTCTGGAACTTGTTCGTTCTCGATATCTATATAATCATACATTGATACATATCAATATTTAATTGATATACTCTAATCTATCTTTTTTTTATACCAAAAGAAATGTCTATTTCAATTTCCCCTTGAAGTGCATTGATGCATTCTACAGTGTATCGATGCATCCCTTAACATGTGCATCGATGCACTCCTTATGCATCGATGCATTAATTGCATTCGATGTTTTCCTTTTTAATGGGTGCATCGATGCACTTCCTGTGCATCGATGCACTCTGAAAATTTTTTGGAAATTTACCCTTGATGCATCGGTGCACATTGAATTAAGCCCGAAAATCTACTCAAATCAACTCAAATGCTTCATCTTTCATCCCCTTTCATGTTCTCAACTCATATACACATGCTTAAACCAATTTATATCCATATAAACTATCTTTAACTTCAAAATTATATTCCTCATATGTAACTCAAGAATTAAACCAACTTTGCAATATGTTTTAATTCCAATTCTATGGCTTCTAACTTCTTAATTAGATCCTTGACAAGTCAAATTTAACTTCCAAGTCTAGTTATGAACTCCAATTCAAGATTTCACCAAAGAACCTCAAATCTTTAATCCCTCTTAACTCCATCATACTTTAATTTTAAGATAACTTAAGCTTTCCTTAAGCTTAGTTATCATCTAATACTCATATACCAACTTTTATTTTAACCAATAATCAACTAACCACAAACTCACCTTTGCCATAGTGACTCACGTCTGAAGAAGAAGAAGAGAACTCTGGAAGTTTATTTTGCCTTATTTTCTCTTCCACGTGGGCTTCCTTATCTAATAAAGGAAAATAAAAATCTTCCATGTCAAATGACTATTTTACCCTTTACTTCATTCACTAATTACTAAATAACCTTCATCATATTTCCAATAAATCATTAAAGTATTCAATTATCCCACTTTAATCACTAATTCTTGAAATTTTTCAATTTGGTCACTAACCCGGTATTAAGGATGTTACAAATCTCCCCTCCTTTAAAGAAAATTCGTCCTCAAATTTTCACTGAACAACTCAATAAGAACATATCTTCTAATGTTCTCATGCTACCTCCTTTACTTAATCTTTCATTCCTTTAGTTCTTCAACTATCTTTTTCCTTTATACATTTATCTACTGTTACTTATCATATAAACACTAACCCATAACCTCAATCCATTTATGTATTTTCTCTCATTCGATTATGCATTTTCCTTCGACCTTTCTAAAATTTATATAATGTCATTCATTACAGTAACATCCAATTTCATCACTCAACATCATAAATTCATCTCTAACTACCTTACAATAATAACCAAATTCATTTTCCATCATTATTTAACCAAAAATACGACCTTAAATCTTCTTTAAATATGATTCAACATACACTTTAAAGAATCTTTTTACATCACCTTGCACACTTTTCTTACTTTTATATCAAAATTATCATCTACACTTCCATATAATCTTTATCGTGTCTGATCCTTTAACTCAATTCCTTTGATTTCTTTATTTTATTCTTCCTTTATTCATTCCTTATACACAAATCATACTTTTCCTTTCATGTTCACATACTCTTGTCCTATCACATATACTCATCTCTGTGTATCAATCTTCATTGCATCCTCATAACTTTGATAACCCCATTTACTTAAACAGAACTTCATTCTTTATCATTTCTTATACTTGTGTTTTCCTTCCTTAAGGTTTTATACAAATACTTATCTCATTCTCGACATCCTAGCTATCTGATCAGAATACACAACTATATTCAGATCACATCATAATTGATTACCTCAACTTTACCTTTTCTTATAATCTTATAACCTTTACTCTAACAATTAATCAATAACATCTGTCCAATCTAGGACACAAACATTAGTCAACCAATCCCTTACATCCTTTCCAATCGAAATTATCTCAAAATTCGTTTACTTAACTTGTCAATTTTACCTCCATTCTCATACATCCTGAAATTTTCGTTATTCAAACTCAACATCATAACTTCCTTTGTCTTACAAACTGATCATTGATATATACCTTCTCAAACTCTTCTTATCAATCCTCAACTTTGCTTAAATATACAAATCCTTACTTCTTTTTCCTTTACTATACCACATCACTATGATCCAAATATACAATTATATCCATATCCATTTATATTTGGTTGTCTTATCCTGACAACATCTCAAAATATTAAATTATATACCTTTTCCATCACATAATCTGGTTAGCCAACGCTAACTCTGTCAATCCAAAATACAAACCCTTATTCTATCCACATTCTTACTTATACACGATACTATTCCTTTATTTCAAACTCATCAACTCTGGCTGTATATATCTTATAAGCTTGTCACTGATGCACTTATTCTCGAATTCTCCACAAATTCTAATCACATCTTTAGATCTTTTAACGTCCTTATGGTGACACTTGCTCACCATATTTTATCTTATTCACTTTATAACAAAACTTCTCCATATCACTTTTTCGATTCGAAATAGTGAAAACCTTTTATCACTATTCAAATATGATTTCAATTTTCTGAAATCAACCTTTAATCTTATAAGACACTTTCTAAGGTTTCTACTCTTTATCCTACCTGGCCAAGGCAAGTGAATTGCTATCACCATCAGATTTGTCAGTTATCTATTCACTTCGATAATTTCTATAATCCATTTATACTATATTATACAAATCTTATTCTATTAGCAAGACAACATACTCCTTACACTATCAGATCATAATTTGGCATGTACACATTTTATGACACTTTAGACTTCAGTTTATACCGAGAATCGGCTAAACCGTAGCTCTGATACCATTAAATATAACACCCCCAACCCGTACCCGACCTAAATACGAGTTCGAGGTGTCACATTGACCGTTCGAAACATTTACTTTGACAAAATTCAATGAAATTCAGTTAGACATTTCCACTAAAACCCAAATAATTTCTATTATATAAAATCATAGGATTTTACAAATTGATCAGAGCGGTTCCAGTACAAATCTTTTATCTTACATACCAACTACATTGCATATGACAAAATACATAATTTAAACCTATATCTGATCTGAATTGTGGAAAGGAGAATATGACTTGTTTTGCTGCTCTAAACTTCTCTTCTTGCTTTCCAGAACCTACGTGTGAAACACTCACACGCTAAGTCTATGACTTAGCGAGGCATTAAACACATTAAAATAATTCTAACTACTTAATCATGCATGAACATATCATATTATATCATGCTATCACACAAAATAATATATCATTTAATTTAATCAATTGTACACATCATTCATCATATCAATCATATGATACAATTCATATCACAAAAACATATACTTTACATGTAATATATTTTTACTGTTATCTCTTTGTTAGCCCATGTACATCTGTGAGAACTGTAGATATGTGAGTCTATTGAGGTTGTGCATTATGATATCACCACAGCTCGTATGGGGTCCCACTAGGGGCTATGAATATTTTCCCGAAGGACCTATGTATTGTATTTATCCCAAAGAACCACTCCTTAAGAACCATATACATATTTCAATGGATCACATATGTGTCTCATAAGACCCTGTAAATGTTCCATAGAATACATATATGTCCCGAATGACCACGTAGAACCCTCGACTCTTGGCATGCCAACTATACCTCTAACTCTCTTTACACACAACATGGACATTTTCAATTATATCATTTCACATATACATTTTCATATTACCTGTTCATATAAGCTCATAGCTTCTTTCACATATACATGTAGACATATAGCTTCTTTTCATGTAATTCATATCACTTTTCATATAATTCACATGTTCACTTATAACACCTATGACTATATTCATGCATAAATAATAATCATATCACCCATATTAATATTCATAAAATCATGTAATCGAATGTTGGAAGTAGACTCATCGCGAGTCTTTTCCACACACATCATATACTTAATGCATATGCACTCACCTTGGCCTCACTAAGTTTCAATCCACTTTTAAGCTTTCATCTCTTTCGATTGAATCTTAACTTGATAATCGTTCTGGAACTTGTTCATGCTCGATATCTATATAATCATACATTGATACATATCAGTATTTAATTGATATACTCTAATCTATCATTTTTTATACCAAAAGAAATGTCTATTTCAATTTCCCCTTGAAGTGCATCGATGCATTCTACAGTGTATCGATGCATCCCTTAACATGTGCATCGATGCACTCCTTATACATCGATGCACTTCCTGTGCATCGATACACTCTGAACAATTTCTGGAAATTTACCCTTGATGCATCGGTGCATCGATGTGCATCGATGCACATAGCCCAGAATTCATTTTTAAGCCCGAAAATCTACTCAAATCAACTCAAATGCTCCATTTTTCATCCCCTTTCATGTTTTTAACTCATATACACATTCTTAAACCAATTTATATCCATATAAACCATCTTTAACTTCAAAATTATATTCCTTATATGTAACTCAAGAATTAAACCAACTTTGCAATATGTTTTAATTCCAATTCTATGGCTTTTAACTTCTTAATTAGACCCTTGACAAGTCAAATTTAACTTCCAAGTCTAGTTATGAACTCTAATTCAAGATTTCACCCAAGAACCTCAAATCTTTAATCCTTTCTAACTCCATCATACTTTAATTTTAAGATAACTTAAGCTTTCCTTAAGCTTAGTTATCATCTAATAATCATATACCAACTTTTATTTCAACCAATAATCAACTAACCACAAAACTCACCTTTGCCATGGTGACTCACGGCTGAAGAAGAAGAAGAGAACTCTGGAAGTTTATTTTGCCTTCTTTTCTCTTCCACGTGGTCTTCCTTATCTAATAAAGGAAAATAAAAATCTTTCATGTCAAATGACTATTTTACCCTTTACTTCATTCACTAATTACTAAATAACCTTCATCATATTTCCAATAAATCATTGAACTATTCAATTATCCCACTTTAATCACCAATTCCTAAAATTTTACAATTTGGTCACTAACCCGATATTGAGGATGTTACACTAATTTTTATCTCTTTTTTTTTATTATTTTTATTATTATTATTATTATTATTACAGACCCAATTACATCAAACTTGGAGGCCCAGAACCGTATCAGTCCAGGTCCAGAACCGATCCATACTTGATCCAAGCCCAAACACGAGAAGCCCAAGATCTTAAACCTATTTAGGGTTTATAAACTCTATCTCTGCCGCCACCTCAGATAGATGATGAACAGCCCTCGCCTCTAAAGCCAGGTGTTCCAACCAACCGCTGCCGACGCTCCACTGCCACGCCGACGCCTCGCCAGAAGCCCCAGAAGCACTACGTCACCGCCCGCGACGAAGCTCTAGGGTGAGTCGCCACTATAGTTTTGGTGACTCACCAAAAATTCCCTTATTAACCGGTCCGAGGAAAACACCGGGTGGGCTATAAAAGCCTCGACAATCCTGCAGAGAAAAAGGAAAACCGACAACAAGCAATATACAAAAAAAAATACCAACGATCCCAGACAACTACAAACCGAAAAAAAAGAGAAGAAGTCGAGAGACTTACCACGACCATCATAATCTTCAAACCATCGCCGGAGAAGCTATTCCAACTGAGGTAAAAGCTTAGGTTTTTCTTAGATCTAGAGCGATCTAAGAGCTTTTAGAATGAGTAAAGGTCGGATTCGGCATTAGGGTTGAAAAGGGAAATTTTGGTGTAAATTTTCAAATTTCGGCGACCGTTCAGCGGAAAACGCTGATATACGATAGCAGGCCGGTGGCCGGCTCTCCCTCCGATGATGGAGTTTAGAGAGAATGACGAGCTTCTCTCTCTCTTTAGAGAGAATAGCAAAAAATGAAAATGAGGAAATTGGGCCTAAATGGCAAGTTTTTGAGGGTTTAAATACCCCTCCTCGAACGGTGACATTTTGGGGAGGGGTCCCTGTGTAATTTTCTCATGGGAAAATAACTTCTAGTAGTCCCTATGACTTTGTAAACTTCTATTTTGGCCACTCGAATCAGATTTATGAGCACTTTAGTTTTTTCTTCTAATTTTATTTTATTATATTTTAGTCTCTATTAGTTTATATAATATTTAAGGTAAAATAGATTATTTAGTCCTTTTGATTATAATATTTTATATTTTGCTCCCGAATAATAATTAAGGCAAAATTGCACTATTAGTACATAGCTTTTTAATATTTCGAATTAGGGCCATGAGTTTAGATATTTTATATTTTAATCTTATAATTTTATTTTTTTCTTAATTTTGGTCATTTAATTGCAATTTTATTTTATTTTTACTATTACACTTTATGTTTCAATACTTTAATTATACTCCTTTATTTTATCTTTATTTAATTTTAGTTATATATATATATGTATATATATATATATGTGAAAAATTTATAAGTATTATTTGATTAATTTCTCAAATTGATTAAATAATAATTTTTATTTATTTTTTAATATTAAGAAATGGGTTGTCTTAAAGTAACTAGATGTCATTTTCTGATATTTTTAAATAAATTTAATTTAGTTTTATTTAAATTATTTTTAGGAAAAATTAACATATTCTTACTAATATTTATTTATTTTTTAATATTAAAGAAATGGGTTGTCTTAAAGTAACTAGATGTCCTTTTCTGATATTTTTAAATAAATAAATACCCTATTTATACAACCCTAAAAATATATATATTTTTACTTTAGTTTTATGAAAATTATTTTTAATATATTTTTCCTTAGAATTATCCGATTGAATCTGAAATAACAGGATCGTAAATTAAATTCATATTCGAATTCTTAAATTTCTACTAATAGAGACAATTTATAATCGAATGTACCAATTTTTTGGTGTTGTGGTGGTGTTAATCCTTCCCCAAACGTAACCGACCACGAATCCCTTTTTATTACTAAAAAGAATGAATTTTATGTTAAACGCATACCGATTTATCTTTTAACTGATGTTTTCTTAAAAACTATCTTAGAATGTGATTTTGAGGTATTCGACCTACCTAACCCAAAAAGGTCGATGGCGACTCCAAAACATTTCATTAAAAACCACTTATTTATTCACATGCTTTTCCCGCCAAGAAAAATTCGTGCCCGGTGAAAATCGGTTATGACACATAAGATTTGTTAAAGCGAAAGTTTTAGAGCTCTTTTGACCTCTAATGAACGTTATTTCGATTCCATTAACATAAACTTTCACTAACCTATAGAAGTTTTGATGTGCGGTAGTTAAAAAACGGCTAAAAATGGTGTGACCTGTTAAACAAGTGACCGGTTAAAATTTAGATTGGTTATGTTATAACATTTAACCGGGAATATTATCAAGTACAATAACATATTAGTAGCGCTTATATAATGTAATAGGTAGCGCTTATATAATAAAATAGGTTAATTACTGGAAACATTATCAAGCACAATAACATATTAGGTAGTGCTTATATAATATAATAGGTAGCGTTTATATAATAAAATAGGTACAATAGAACTCGGGCCTTCAGGTCATCCCCCCGTAAGCTCCACTTTTGATTTCCTCTTCAAGTTCAACATATGTCACCTTGCGCTTCAAATCATATTTGGAGGCAAGTGATTTCTAGTTCTTACTCTTAGTGACTTCTACAACACTTTTGCCTTCATTTTCTACCCCCAAGATGGCTGCAGCACATGAGACCCCCAGAGGAAATGAATAATCACCATATTTAGCAATACATTGTTAGACATCAAATTGATCCATCAAGGATCGACACAATTCCCTCCGAATAGGTCGATCCCTTACTCCTATCAACAATCTAAACCCTATTTCTTCCAACACATTCAATTGCTCATTCTCTTTAAGGTGTTCAATTAATGAATTCACTCTTTTTATGCTGCACCTTTTCGACACTTCCTACATTTTTTAACAATATATAATGTTATTGTTTTTATATATCTTGTATCAAAGTATTTACAAGTTTAATGAATACCTTCTTTTCATGTGCATTCCTCCAAGCTTTGTATTCTTCACTATCCATCTTTGACTGTGTGATGTAAGGTTCATTCTCAGCATCACTTATCGACTTCCATTTCTCCAACACATCATTTTTCACCTAATATTAAGCATAAACATTTCTTAATCAATACATTAACGCTAAATAATACTCAATGTCAATTTCATTTTACATATTGAACCGATGTGATTGCCAGCTTCCTTCATCCTTTGGCATTCGGTCATACTATCAACATTTAAATTTGTTATTAATTTAAAGTTCTTAAATACTTTAATTCAATTACCATTTCAACAATAATAAAAAAAAGACATTGATACTTACTAGAAGTACATATATCCACCCTTTGGTTGCTTTCGACCTCGGCCTCAATTTCAAAGTCATCTTTGCCACCAACAATTTCAAGATCCGTTGACTTCATTTTTCCTTCATATATCAGTTTACGCAAATCAAAATCAAATACTGGTTACATACACTTTATTCAATATGCAAATATCGATAACTATTCTTATAGTAAAACAATTACCTTCAATAGAATTTGAATGGCCACTACTATAAGTATCGACACATTTATACAACCAACAATATCATTTTCTATCTATAATATTATATACAGGTATCCATATTTATTTTCTATCTATAATATTATATAATCGGTCCCAAATCCTTCTTGGATTCGATTTGAAATCCCTAAATCAAACCCAAAAACCTTAATCCCTATTTTCTTCAAACGAATGAGAACACTCAATACTCCAAGTATCGGTACATTTATACAACCTATAATATCATTTTCTACCTATAATATTTAATAAACGTATCGATATTTATCATCTACCTAGAATATCACTTTGTACCTGTAATCAGTCACAAATGCTTCTTTACTTCCAAAACCCCAAACAACACATAATACCACTATTTCCGATTATTGTAATAATAAAAAACTAGGGTTTCAACAACGTACTTTTCGATTCAACTGCAGCAACAACCAAATAAACTTCCCTTTAAAAATGTCTTCTAAAATGCAGCAACAATTACGCTTCGATTTCTCAAAAACTCGGTCACGTTCTATCCATTTTCAGAGGAAATTTAGATATTCCCTTTATATTTTAATCGGATATGTTATTTATATTTAATTGATACAACTATCAAAGTGTCGATACTTTTATGTTAGGTGCCGATACTTTCGATAGGATATTTACCTATTTCTTTAAAGAGTATCGATAATATTTTACGCGTACTTATTAAAGTATAGACATTTCAGCATATCCGGTAGCTCTTTACCGGTTTTGTCATTTCGAGACCGGTTTTGTCATATTTTACCTGTTATATTGTTATGGATCGATATATTTTTATAAAGTATCGACACTTTATAGGCGCTATCATTGCTTCTCTTTTAAATTCCAAGAGTGTCGATACTTATAGTAAAGTATTGACACTTTCAACATATCCGATAGCTCTTTACCGGTTTTGTCATTTCGAGACCGGTTTGATCATATTTTTATCTGTTATATAGTTATGGATTGATACAATTTTATAAAGTATCGACACTTTATAGGCGCTATTACTGCTTCTCTTTTAAATTCCAAAAGTGTCGATACTTATTTCAATGGAATCGATACTTTCAACATATTAGGTAGCGCTTTACTGGTTTTGTCAAAATGAAACTGATTTGATCATATTTTACCTGTTATACTTTTATGGATCGATACATTTGTATTTGTATCGATACATACCGACAAGCTAAGTTTGTCGGTTGCCTAATTTTTTAATATTTCTTCATGATTTCCACCTACAACATTATTATTACTCAACATTTCCAGTATCGCTAAATCGAATTTGTTAAATATCTTTTAATGTATCTGGTAATGTCGTATATTAGCGGTATATTATTCTACCTTTCCTGAGACAACCCAACTAACCTGTCCATGGAGTAACCAACATTCGACCTTTTTTTTCCTGGAATTTTTTTGAGATTTAAGAGGGGTTTAGTTGGTTGCCGAGAAAAAATAAAGGAAGAAAAATATGTTAATTACCGGTTGTTTGCTTTAATAGTTATAGAATCACCTTACTGACTTTTATTGTTAAAATTGTGGGTTTAGGTTTGAATGGAGCAGGTGAGGAGAGACTTTGAAGATGAAGGATTGAAAGCAAGAAAGGGTCCCTGTCTTAGCTCCGTAATCCTTTGAACGAGCTTCGTTTTGGACGTGAACGTTTGACCGTACATTATCTTAGGTATTTTGGTTGTCAAAAAACGAATCTTATCCATCAGGACCTTCCGTTTGGTTGCCAATAAAATCATGGAAAAGAATATGCAGATGAAGATGAGGAGGAAGAAGAGGAAATAATGGGAAAATTTGAGTTTAGTCATTAGAAAAATTATGATTCAAACAAAACGACGTCATTTTGGGTTTTTTAAGCACTAAAACAGAAACGTCAAAATGACATCGTTTAAATGTGGTATCCACGCTAGCGACGTAACGACATGTCATTTCCATGTCATTGTCCCGTTAAATCATTAATGATGAAGTGACATAATTACACTTAAAAATAAACGTTACGTTAGTGATAAAATTGACAAAATTAAAATGTTAGTGTATAAACGAGTCAACACTTAAAGATTTGTAGTATTTCAAGTAGTTAAACCTAATTTTAATATAAAAATTTAATTAGATATAAAAAAGAATTTGGATACTTTTTTTTTAATTTAGGGACTTTTTACACTTATGAAAAGCGTATTTTCAATAAAAGCCTCATTCCAAATTCAGATTCGTCGGGTTCAAATCAGTGTTTTGAAAATCAGATCGGACCAGCCGGTTCAACCGGGAACCGTTGTCTGGTTCGGTCCATTCTATTCCGGTTGAACCGATTCTAGTGAACCGCAAGGAACTGTTCGAACCGGCTTTGAATCGCTCGAACCGGACCGGACCGTGAACCGGTTCAACCTAAATTTTTTTTTAATTTTTTATTAAATGTTTTTGGTATTTTTATTTAATTTTTTAAATAATTATGACGTCCGGTTCTTACGACCGGTCTGACCAGTTCTACCGGTTGAACCAGTGAACCGGTAGCACGATCGGTTCGTTGATCGGTCCGGTTCTGAAAACTATGGTTCAAACCTCTCTCGCATCTTTCGGCTAATGATGTCTCAGTTTCAGCGGGTTCTTCATCTTCTTGCTCGAAATCAGCCTCAAACCTCTCTTTTCAAAGGTGGGTTCTTATTTATTCTTATTTGTTTACATTAGTTTTAATCTTTCTCTGTTTCTATTACTAGGGTTTTATATATGTGAGCTGAAACTGTGGTGTGGTCCTGTGGAACTTTACAAATTGGGGTTTCTTTGGCTTTGTTTCAGCTCTTTCAATCAATAGAAAGTTTGGGTTTTTTATTTTTTCTAAAGATAATCTTTTTGTTTTCCTCGGCTTGCATTTTTTTTTTGAAATGAAAGGCAATGAGATGTATTGAAAATCTTGATATTTTCTTGTGCTGTGGAATGTTTTTCCTGATACAATGTTTTCAAAACAGTATGATAAGATAGAACAAATCATGGCTATGTTATTCGAATTCGGTGTGAGTTTCGGATATAAGTACTACTCCAGTATATTTATGCTCAGATTTTACAAGTTTTTTCATGTATTTAGAGAAGTTCCATAGAGGGTCATATATGCATCAAGTACATGGATGACAGACGGGTATTTCATGAAAGAAGGAGAGTTGGAGCAACTTAGGCTTGTAGTATTACTAACTGATATTTTTGACCGAAAGTGTATTAGCATGCATTATTGCCATGCATGTGAAAAATTGTTGTATTCTTAGGGGAATGATATATGTTTTTTTGGTAGTATTATCGGTGGGAATCATGTCTTGTTTTATGATAGCATAGCATGATAGAAGATAGAAAACCAAAGCTTTGAGTAGTTTAATACATTTTTTGACTTCTAGTGAGAGAAGCTCCCGCTTCTCTCTTGATTCCAGGCGTTTTTCAAAATTTTTCTTTCGTTGAAAATCTCATCCATGTTGGTGAGAGTTAAAATTCAAAAGTTTGTCTGATCACCGTCCGCTGCAACAATCCGACCCCCATATGTCGTCATTTTTCTTAGTCGAGATCGTCTGCTCTCGGGGTTTCCGAATCTGGCCTTAGATTTGCGATACGATCATTCAATCTGCTTAAATCTAAACATTGTTCACCATCGTCGCCGTCGCCTACGGTCGTCCATTTTCGAAACCGCCTTATCACCGACCTCAGAGTAGAACCGTGACCAAAATCCCCCTATTCTAGTGTCAAGATTCCTTGTTGTTTTCCGTGAATCTGCCTTGAACAGCTTCGACGAGGTCGGATCCCGTCATTGTTACACAGTGGTTTTGCGCCGACTAGAAAGATCGGTGGCATCATCGTACCAACTGGTTCATAGCGTCTAAAACCCAGCTGTTGGGTGGTTCCAACGTGTTTGTTTTCTTGGACGCTGCTATTGGTGAAATTCTCTTGGACGCTGCTTTTGGTGTTCGATTTGATTTCTAGGTCTTTCCTAAATCGCAGCAGCTTGGAATGTTACGATCTCCTCCTGTACCCGTTGGATCGTCCCGATTCCGACGTAGGTTGCACCCGGGGATATTCTATGCCTTCTCACCTTTGGGATTAACCAATGGAGAGCCCATATTACGATTAATGGCTATGTTCGTGTTTTCTGGTTCAAAGAGGATAGCTACGAGGCGACTAAGGGTTCTACAAAAAAAGTCGGGAAATAAAACTTGCGATGATTGTATCCAAAAGAATACTCAGGATGCGTCGGTTTCCTATGGTGAATGTAAGGATCTACATGTTGCGAAGAAAAGGGTCAATGGTGGTTCTGGTATTAATCGGCAACAGCCATTGAATGGATCTTTGAGCGACAATAGGAGGAACCAAGCAGCAATTGATTGTAGAGCAGGGAATTATCACGATGGTGAATTAGGAGGTGTTCGGGTGAAGTCGAGGTCGATTAAGGATAAGTTAATGAGATTCCATTTGAAGGCATCATCAACGAATAGGATACATCATCATCTCATAATGCGGCAGTGGTTGTCCATGATGGAATCAATGAGCTACCCAAAAAGGGGTGTTGTGATGAAAAGCCCGGTGAAGTTGCAAGAAGTGGGAAAATTGGGCTTAATAATTGGTGGAAGGAAGGCCATCCAAAAATAAGTAATGGGTATAGAAGCGGTTTCTTCACGTTATTTATTGAAAATCTACCATAGAAGATCCATTGGAAGAGGTTTGGATCATTATTTTGCACCCACGGTCGGGTTATTGACGCTTTCATTCCAAATAAAAGAAATTTGAAAGGGCTTCACTTTGGTTTCATCCGTTTTGCAACAATCGAAGAAGCAAGAAAACATCTCAGAAATGGATGGATCTCATATTGACATGTGCAAAGTTAGTGCATCTTTGGCTAAATTCAAACCTCGTCAGTCTTTTTTGGAGAAAGACCACTACAACTGTTCACCGTAATTCTAGGATGGAAGGTGATTCGAGGAAGAATTATTGTGAAGTTGAAGGTGTTATAGACGAAGAAAAACTTCAAGTGTTGAGTAAATGCCTAGTGGGGTGGTTCAAGGACTTTATCAAAATAGGTCATCTCGCTAGACAAATGCAAACGAAGGGCCTCACTGGTTTCTCCTTAATGAGAGTTGCTGGAAATGCGGTATTAATGATTTTTGAAGACTCCACTTCATTGAGAAGTGTCAAGAACGATAAATCAGAGACTCTCGCAAAGTGGTTCTCCAGAGTCGAAGCTTGGTCAGAGAGTTTGGTAGTGGGGTTTCGTCGAGGCGAAGCACTTTCAAAAACATTGCAGATAAGTGGGGTTATTTATTAGCAATCGACGAAAGCTGTCAGTTACCATCATCTTTTGATCGGGCAAAAATTCAGGTCCTCACAAAGGTTGATGTAATAATTGATGCGACGTTGGAATTGAAGGTCGGTGTAACTCCTTCAAAATCATAGTGCATGAGATTGAGCCTTCATTCAAACCAAACTCTTGGGCCCCTGACGAAGACGAATCTTATTAGATCTCTTATCTTCAATTGTTGTTTTGATTTAGTTTAAATGGTTGCAGGTGTTGCTTTTCTTTTGCATTATGTTCTTTTACGTTGTTTTTTTTCCTATTGCTGGAGGTGTAACTTAGAAATAAGGTGATAGTCGACTGTGGCTTTTGGATGACGATGTGTGAGTTTAAGGTGTTTGTTGTAATGGTGTATATCACCATAGGAGGATATTCCGTGGTGTCTTATGTATTGGGTATTATTATTAATAAACTATGAGGTACTCTTTTCTTCTTTCCAATGTTCGCTAACATACTTCTTAGTATGTGAATGAATACGAAGGGAGTTTTTAATGAGACCTCCAACTTCTATAAAAAAAAAGTAGTTTAATGCCGGGGAATTGTGCATACAGGTGTGATTGTGATGAATCTAAGTTTGATTTATGAGAAATAGAAATTTATGCAAATGTTAGTGTATTCTTTGTGAAGGAAATAATTCAAACAAAATTGCTAGTTCTGAATTGTATAGATGCAGATGTGGTACATAGGCACTTCTTTACAGCTAGGGGCCTAATGGTTTCACATTTTTAGTTGGTTCATTGTGTTTAGCTCATTGGCTGGTTTCATCAATCAAATCTTTGCTTATGCAAAAAAAGTAGGAATCTGTTATTTAGAAAATTTTACCGGGACTTTCATTCAAAGATCTAGTAACAATTTTGGTGAGAACCTCCGACTGGAATGGGATCTTGTTCAGTTCACGGCGGATTCAAGATCCTCAAATGTGGCTTTGGCTTCAGTTATCTCATTCGTTCTTTTTTACTTTTGATTGGTAAGATTTAGTTCTTGTGCATTAGAAATTTTTTTGGTCGTTGAGATGGTAATAGTCATTTTAGTGTAACAGACTCATGTTTTCTAGCTGTGAATTAAAGGGGTTAGCTTTCCATCATTTCTCAATCCTACGCATTTAGCAGATTCCCTTGAGGAATGGCAACTGAAAATCAAAACAAGTTTATGATTTAGTACTGGATAATGAAGCTTATGTATGTTCATTGTCATGTTTAAATTTTAAAGTCTACTGATTGATGGACTTTAGGCCTTCTTTTCTTTTTTCATTAGATATGCCAAGAAAGTTACACTCATTGGCTATAGCCTATAACCTATGTTACTCTTCCTTTTTCTTGATGTACCAATGTTTGACACTCATATTTGATGCACGGAGTCTCCAAATATATAAATCTTCAGAAAAAATGAATGTAACCATTTCGGACAAAAGTGTTTGCCACTCAAACTCAAGTCTGAGTAACATAAGTTTATAATCCCCTCCCTTCCCATTTTTTCCCACAATGTATGAAAAAAATATTGGGATAGAAATTTGAGTTCATACGTGTGCATATTCTTATATGTGTGTATATATATTACTTTGATACTTGTGCAAAGATTGAAAGTCTGTAAAATTTCAGAGATGGTGAAATTTAACTTGATCTATGTTACTCAAACATGGGGGTGAGTGCCGGATACGGATATGTCTGACACGGATGTGTTCAGTTTCTAAGCATTTCCGTATAAAAGAGTCTCTTTAGGGGGTCACATCCCAGTACTCTTGTCCTAAAATGTATCGGACATGGGTACTTCAAAGAAAAATGAAGATTCGGAGAAGCATAGATTGCAATTCTTTTTGCCTTTATAGTTCTGAATGTTAACTCTTTGCTGACAAGACCTTCGACTGCCATATCTTCTGCAAGTGTATCCTTGGGCATTAGGTATGACTTTTTTAGAAGATGGCTCCAGAATCAACCCGATCCTTCCGGCCAGGCTAATGATAACACGAGATCCACGAAGCTGACAGTTTAAATCCTGCTTCTTGCTTGGCTAATGTACTTTCTGAGACGAACGGTTCTGCCGTGAAGCATACTGCTATGTCTAACTTGAAAATGTCGGCAAGAATGATCTTGCAATGATATTTACGTGCAAAGTCTGTGAAGACAGTATGCCGTGAATCGTATGAGAAAGGCGTGGTGGTGGCAAGATGTGGAGGGTGTAATAATTTACATCTGATCGCCGATCGGCTCGGGTGGTTTGGGGAACCCGGAAGCATAGAAGATTATCTAGCTGCTCGTGGGGAAGAAGTGAAGAAAGGCTCTGTTGATACCCTCAATCTAACTCTTGAAGATTTAGCTGGAAAGGGAGCCATTTAAAAACGCAAAATAGAAGTGATGGGCTTTCTTCGACATTTTTCAGTCTTGTTTATTAAATGAACCCCAAACCCGAACAGTGTAGTCTCCATTTGCGAATATGTTTGTTTGATGTTACAGAAATGAGAATGAATTTTAAATTAATAAACTTAAATGTTATTTAGAAGTTTTCAATGCACTGAGGCGAATAATTTAAAAATAGATAACAGTTCAAAAATTGAAGAGTAAATAACGAACACAATTAGGGGTTGTCTTCAACAATGAACAGCTAGTTTAAATGAGATCAGGTTGAGGATGAGTGTTGGGTGCGTTTACGCACTGAAACATATATCCCCTGACAGGTGACAAGGAAGAGCTGAAACTATTGAATTTTCATAGCTAAACGTTTTTCTGATATTTTTGCACAGCCGAGGTTTATTATAATTTGATTTTTTTTTAAAATTAGATTTCTTTAATTTTTATTAAAAATATTTTGAGACAAATACCCTCCCTTTTCCACTGAAATTACATGTTTACCACAAAATCCACCGCATAAAATTCCTTAAATTCCCCACTCCACCCTCCATTCTCTACATTGCACTCCCTAGAGACCTCTCAAAATTTTCACTTGTCTTCTCACTCACAAACACCTCCTAATCCAATGGCCGCCGCAGCTCCACCGCCGCCACCATCCGATGTCCGGACCCATCCATGGCGGAAACAACCCCGACAGGCTACCCTGTGTTCGCCAGGATCCGCCTAGCCACCCCTTTAGACGTCCCTTTCATCCACAAACTAATCCACCAAATGGCCGTCTTTGAAAGGCTGACCCACCTCTTCACCGCCACAAAATCCTCCCTCTATTCCACCCTTTTCATCTCCCCTCCTTTCCAGTCCTTCACAGTTTTCCTCCTCGAACTTTCCTCTTCTCCTATTCCTCCACTCCCTTCCCCCTCTTTCACCCCCATAGAGAAAACTTTCTATTTCGACCTCCCCTTAGACGACCCTGAAAAAGATGCCTTTTCGGTTCGCTATGGAAATGATCAAGTTGCGATCGCCGGGTTCGTTTTGTTTTTCCCGAACTACTCGACATTTCTGGGGAAACCAGGGTTTTATATAGAGGATTTGTTCGTCAGGGAATGCTACCGGAGGAAAGGGTTTGGGAAAATATTGCTGTCGGCGGTGGCGAAGCAAGCGGTGAAAATGGAGTACGGTAGAGTCGAATGGGTGGTTTTGGATTGGAATGTAAATGCCATTATGTTTTATGAACAAATGGGTGCTCAAGTGTTGCCTGAATGGAGGATTTGCAGGCTTGCCGGCGATCATCTTCAAGCTTATCAGAATGCCGATCTTTAGCTGTTTTATTTGAGCTTCGTGATACCGAAATAAATGAGGTTGAAACTTTATCTTGAGAAATTCCGGGGTTTTTTTAAATGTTTCAGCTTATATTTGTGTTTGCTTGTTTCAGAAGTTATTGTGGTGTAGATTTACTATGATCTTTTAAATGAAAAATTGATTTAACTCAGAATTTTATTTTTTAATCGGATTGATCTCATGAAATTTTCATTATTAATAAATTAAATTACTTGTAAAACTAACTCAAAACTAATTAATGAACAACCATTTGGAGGATCATAATCTTACATCTGAATTATGTGTTCAAAAAAATGAAAAATGGGGGAGTAAAAGGATTGTCATAATACAAGTGACAGGAAGGATCTTCCACTCTTAATAGCATTCAAATGAGTGGAGAATGCCAATCTACAAAAGGATCAGTTCAGTCTTAACCTATGCCTAATCAGAATCTTCAAGTTCGGTTCATGCCCTGGTGCATTACAGATGAAGCCTGCCTATAGTGACAAACTTTCAGGGTGAAGAGTCCACATAATGCCCGGTTTTTCGTCTATGCCGGCTAAAATCAGACACAAATCTGAAAGAGAGGCCACATCCCTCAACCTTGCACCTATAAGGGCGTTCTCCGGTGTGCACCCGTATATGCTCAGTCCTAGCCCATGCCCACTTGAATGACATGGAACAACCTTTCCATGGGCACTTGAGGGGCCTATCATCTTCATGGACTCGTTGATGAAGGATTGCATATTTGTGGGAACGGAATTTCTTTCCACATCCATCGTACGCACACCGATTCCGTTTGTGCAACCTCAATTCTTCCTTCGTCTCAAAACTCATATGGCAGCCTTCCAGGTCACATCCATGAGACCCTTTTTTTATTGTTTTCTTACTCTGGGTATGAACAGAAGGTTTCCTCATCTCTTTGGTTGGCAGCCCCTCAGAAGATGCTTTACACGCATTAAGACTGCTGGTTGCATCTTTCCGAGCCCTCGGCCTCAACCCTTCACATGGACTTCTAATAAAGCCATTACCACCACCCGTCTCAAGTGTTTCCTCCAGTTCTCTCTTCTTCTTTCTTACATAGATGGCACTTGGCTTACAACCTGTCATAACAGACCCGTGAGCTTCATTCTCTGCAAAAGAACAAACTTCCCCGCCATCATTTGCATTCACGGTTGTATGAGTCTCTCTATTTGTTCTTGAGTAGCTTTGGGTTGCTATAGTTGTCAGATTTACAGGACTATGACAGCAAGAAACAGTTTCTTCATCTGCAATTGCAGCATCATTCAGCTTCTCCCGAGAACCACTATCTCGGTGGACCTCAGAGCAAGCTTCTATCACCAAGTGAGTAGGGTGCTTTTCTTGGATTGGCAAATTGGAACCGGTTGTAACTTCATCCTCAGCGGTTCTTTTTGTAGCTCGAGTTTCTTGCAATACTTCAACATCTAAGGTCACATCAGTATGATTGATACAGGGATTCTTGGAAGTTGTGGAATATTCTTCAACAGAGAAGTTAGCAGACCGATCAATTCGCCCTGGCATGACAGAACCAGATAGAAGCCCTTCCTTGCTTGCATTAATCTGGATTTCCTGCTGCTGTTCTTTATTCTTGGAATTTGTACCATCACGATCCTCAGATCTTAACATCGCCTTGCAGTTATTTCTGTTGGTAGCTTCAGTTTTTTGCAGCACTTCGTTCTCAGACGTCATACATGAGTTTATGGAAATTTTTGGAACAGTCATGCCCCCCAATCCTTGATAAAATCTTCCAGCACATCGCTGAGCAGAATGATAACTTGTTGAGTTACCAAGATCTGTCGAACCATAGCCAGAAGCCAGTGCCTCACTCTGTCCTTCAGAAAATGGATTGCAAACCTCAGTAGCAATGGTAGAGTTCTCCACATACCTTTCATCATCCGCAAAAATGCAGCATTTAGAACCCTCATCGGCAGGAGAAATCTCATCACTCTTACTGTTACTCTCCATAAGCTTGATCGCGCTTTTCTTTTGAGAACTAGCACAGGCTGTCAAACTCCGAGTTTCATCGTCCGGATCCAATTCCTCCAAAATTTTGTTCTGGTCCTTTTCTACCACCGAGGAAGGCAGGATTTCAAGTTGTATCCGAATTGACTCACTTCTGGTATTTATCTTGGATTTATTTCCACCATGTTCATCAATGAGTTGACTGGACGCATCCAAATCTTCTCTTGGCAAGTCATTCTTTAACATTTCACTGTCCCAACCAGCTCCAGTAGAATAATCCTGTTTTCTTTTTTTCCTTCTTGAATAGTGAATTAATTTAAGTCCATAATTAGAAATGTTGCTATCGAGATTTTCCACCAATATTTTATTTACTTCCGTTTTGAGGCTTTGATGTGGTTTGGATGGTGATGGGTGGTTCAACTTGCCTTTTGAACGGGATTTCCGCAACTGCCATTTTATGTTTAATAACTCCGAACTGCTGTATTTATCAGCAAAAAGACCGCTCAATGGTAGTGCATGCTGAACCTGCTTAAATGGGGAGTTTTTCCGGACTTTGACACAGTACCTCAAGTTAACACCAAGATCGGAGGTCCAGTCTTCCCGAATTTCATCATGTTCATCATCAATTGCAAAATTGATCAAATTCAGATCCTCCTCGGATGCAGCATCTAGTAGAACATCATTGTAATTAAAAGGGATGCCAATAGCGTCCGCAACTGGTATTGCATGTGCCTTTATTTTCTGATAATCTGACAGATCAGAGAAAAGATCTAAAGAACTATTTCAAAACTACAACAAAGAAGCAAATATATAAAATGGTTGAAAGGCAGATAGCAGCAAATATTACAATTACAGACCTATGTTATGTCAACAAAATCTGACATTTTTTATCCGGATTTTTAAGAAGATATACCCCTAAAAATCTGGCAATGATTAAGGAATAATTTCCAAAAATTACCAATGCAAGATGTAAATACTGAAATCAATACTGATTTCTTTATGATTTAGACTTGCCTAGTTTATGTTAACATTCCAAAATAGTTGAACACTCTTGTAGGCTATAAAAGGCTGTATTTGATTGTCAATGAAACACTCAGATTTGGGTGTTTCAGATTCGGGTATGAATCCAACAGGGATGGGTTCAAGTTTTTTTTTAAACAAATTTTCATGTATTTGGAGGATCATTAGATCATATCTCCATACCCTGTCAAGTATGATGCAGAAACGGATGTCAGGAATGGGTAGTCACGTCATGGGTTTGCTTTTCTTTTCTACTTTTTGATCAGTCATCGATAAAAACAGGAATGCATCCTAAATGTAGATAAACTGATTTGATGAATAGAATAATGGGGCAGGCAGATCTAAAGTCAATCTTACCTGAATGGCAAATTACCAGCATTTTTGCTCCACCTTTGGACTGCAAAAGCTCATCAACTTGAACAGCATGCTCCAGGCAGAAAATCCGAGGTCTCAAATATTTATTACAGGTGTTCCATCCTTTGGAAAACTTGGTTATTGATTGTAATGGTGACTCCTTGGAAGGAAGTGATAGATCTGCAACATGATTGAGATTGTCTGCAGAATAAAGGAATAGGTTTACTTTAATTATCATTTGAGAAGCCTGAAAAGATGGTAAAGCAAACTCCGGTTCAATGATATGCCTTCAATTTCTACCGTGAAAACAATTATAGCCTCAATGGAAAACATTCAACCCTCTTCATAAACCTCAATATTGAGAAAATCATAGCACATCCAACCTATGTTACTACTGGACTTGGGTGTGAGTGTAGGATATAAGTATGTATCCAGCATATCATATCCAAGTCCATATATAAGTCAAACAAAGCTGTTGGACACAAGTACTTCAAGAAAAATTAATACATAAGTTCTAGCCTCCAAGTTTAGGGCAACAGATATTTAACTCACACGAAAATAATCAGAACATGTATGTGACAATTTGAGTGATGGACACCATTATGTCAGAAATGAACTGATGATAAACTTGAGAAACAAAAATTTACGAGGAAGGGGTCCCATACCCAAAACTGAGCCCTTGACAAGGCAAGAACTCTTAGTTTCCAAGACTGCTGGACCTTGACTTGAAACATGATTCGCAGGTAGTTCCATCATTGCTCCCTCAGATGGCTGTACCACAGACATAAACGGATAACCTAGAATTCCGCAAGCCACACAGACCAATGTCCCCGAATCAACTTGTAAATCACATGTCAAATCGTCATCATTAGAATATAAATAGTTCAGATTTTCCATGTAGAAGCTCATCTCATCTAAGAGATTCTTTTGATCAGATTTGTCTTCAATGTGAATGTCAGAAATATTTTCTTGCAGCATCATAGAATCTGTAGCAGTTCTGCTGGGTAATTCGGAATCTTTGCTCGTATAAGGAAGTAACAAAGGGTCCCACATTATTGGACTATAAGTCGATTCTCTTTTTAGAAGAAGAGATAACAATTTATTTTCGGTTAACAAATCTTCTATAAATGCCTTCTTTACTAGCACCTCTCGTTCTTCCTTCAAGCGATCTCTCAGACGAGAACTGCGAGCACCAGGAAGCAAGGATCTAGGTATCCTGTAATGGAAACAAATTAAGTGAAACAGACTTGAGACACGAGACAGCTCAATAGATATTATTACAACCAAATTTTAGAAAAATAATGCAAGGAAATACAAAGATTTATGCAGAACCCTATGTTCATTAAGCTTGATATTAAAAAAATGGCATAATTAGCGAGTTAAGGATTAACTGCAGTTGATTAAAGGACAAAAATAATGCCATAATTTTGGTTACAGATTGTTCTAAATACACAGTTCATTGTGTCTAAAATTGTTATAAATAAATAAAACAATTAAAAAAGAAGGAGGCATAATTGGTGAATTATCAAGGATTAACTGCGGTTGATTAAACCTTATAAACAAAAAGAATGCCACAATTTTTGTTACATATTGTCCTAACAACTAAAAACATAGGTTTCAAACATAAGTACTCAACAAATATAAACAGTCGGAGCAACATAGCATACTACTATACCGAGCCTTAAATTTATTAACTTTAAATTAGAAATAGAAACAGCTGCCTGTAGGCCCACTGTTTCAATTCTTGACATGCTATCTGCATTGGGCAACCCTCATCCATTGAGCAAAGAAATATCAATAATATAAATCTTCATATTGCCAGATTTCTGAACTAACAGATATTGCATAACATATGTCCATGTTTTGCTTAGATAAATACAAACTGACCTTGACACAAAAGACATGGTCAAAAGGTATAACAGCTGCTGATGAGAAAGCATTGGAAGATAGTTCATAGCCGCTCTACGCACAGCAGCTTCTTTAGCGACTTGAAGCCACTGTTGAGTTCCAAAGTTTGCAGCTTCCCCGCAATTAAAACCTGTTTAGTAAAACAATTGACCATGGCAAACGATGAAAATTGGAAAGAGATAACAAAGTCCATGGTAAATGTATGCTCAATTTTTTTCACAGATTTCAATGTATTTGGATGGTCCAGGGAGGATCATATCTCCATAAATATGTGTGGATATGCATTGGACATTGGGACTTCAAAAGCAATGAAAAAGCAAAGCAACATAATTTCAGACAATATTCAGATATAGGTTCACGATGACCACACCAAAAGGCCCTTCTGCATTATGGTGGTTTATGAAACATTGGTACACACCGATAATTTCTCGTTGATCCTAATTCTAGTTCCATGGTAAAATCACATACATCATAAGGGTCTTTTCACATAAGACGCCCACATTCAGAACTCATTTTAAATACCTTTAAGCATGATCATGAATGAGATCACCATCAGCAAGACCTTGCTCACTGATGATATAGATAGCCTCATCCCCCACCCAACCAGCCTAGACCAAAATGCTTTGACAATGAAATTCTTCTCTGTCCCCTCCCTTTTAGTTCTTTTCCAGAAGGAAGAAAATTTAAAAGGGAAAAAGAGAACTATTTCTCTCATAATTACGAGTCGTTAATTTCCAAAATTGACAGAGTAAGAGAAACATATCAATTCCATTTGGAGCCTCAAAATTTTCCGAAGATAAGCACATTTGTTATGCCATGCCGATAATTTAATATTTGCAGGTATCCATTCTTACCAAATCATGTCAAGCTAAAATGTGTGCCTATTAAAAAAATTGATTTCTTGAATAAGACATGTTCATTTAATATTTGCACAGTTTCTATTCTGTGCTTCTAATAGTCGATAGAACATAAATGTGCAGGTATTAGATCCCCAGTCGGGAGCAACACAATTGATGAAATTCTCATAAAGGTGAAAATCAACTATAAGGAAATTACCATGGCTGAATCCTACGTGGTAGGCTCTCGGAAAAGTCACAACAAATTCACCAGGATTCTGTACTAACCTGAAGAAACAACAGAATAAAGTAGAACTTCAAAATTTCAGAAGAAAATACCAAATCGCAGACTCTGCAGTACAAAGCAAGCCTCAAAAGTTTTCCAAGAATGGGATGTTAACATCCTCACATCTGCAAGTTCAATATCATTAGGGGATCAAGGGAGACTAAGGATACAATTATTCAAAAGAATATAATCAACTCACCTACAACAAGGAATGCCAGATGTGACAATCAATTCAGGTGATAGAAGAGTTGTCTTCTCACCCAGTAATGACAGAGCAGCTGGCAATAAAGGATACTGAAACTGAGTTACAACTTACAAGAAAGATATAAAAGTTGCAATAATCAATTACGACCGATAGGATATCAAATGTTCCTAATATATGATGAAATGAAATCATGCCAACAAAAATATATACTATGATCCATAAACCATGAAATAAAATCATGCAATACATTCTTGAATCCAACCCCGATGTAATTCTCAACAACCTAATATAAGACGACAAAAAAAGTGACATACCTAAGCGGTCAATGTTACCACCATAACCCTCGGTGAGGATAACTTCCTCAAAAGAAAATGCATGATCTCCAGGAACAGCATACCAAGTCTTTGAAGAGCCAGTATGAAGAAAATTCATGCTATGAAGCTCATGATCTTCAACATGCCATGCAAACCAGCTAAACAACATGCCAATATAAACCATGGGAGAAGTAACACCAGGAATATCATCAGGCATAAAACGTGTAATTGAGCCAGCCGAGCGAGCAATCACTTGAAGATTCCAAGGACTATTTGATAGCTTCCAACCAGCGGTACCTTCCATATCACTGTCAGCATTTCCATTCTTTCTTTTAGAATGAGAACTTCCATCTGATGCCATGGTTGACAATGTAGTTGATGACTTGGGTGTTTCTACACGTTTATCTAGGTCACTTTTAACGGATGTATTTTTAATCTCATCCCTGTGTGAATTATTTACAGTATCGATCTCATCTTTCTTGAATTCAGAGTTTTTCCTCCTGTATGACATCCTCTTCCTCCTCCTCCTCTGGAAATACTGAAATTGATTGTCTGGTTCCCCAAAACCTGATCCAGGGACATCATTAGCATATTCCACATATAAAGACTTCTCTGAAGCCAACTTCCAAAATAATGCCTCGATATGCAACGGTGATACCTCCTTAAGCAAGCCCAATAAACTCTTTGCCAATGTCTTAGACTTGGATTCAAACTGCTCTAATGTATAAATTGCCCCACTTTGCCACACTTGCTTCTGAGCACCACATAGTGGACTATTAGCCACCCCTTTCATTCTCTTCCCACTCTGTCCCAGCTCCTGATGTCGAGTCGTAAACACCGCCCTTCTTTCACCTTCATCACCACCACTATCCCCAAAACTCGAAACAGAGTCTACATTCACATCACTTCCTAATTCCGGACACTTGGAGAGCGACCTATTCAAATTGTTAAAAACATACTTTTTCGATGGTTTTGGCAATGGTGGAATAATCTTACATATACCATAAGAACTAGCTTCTTTCTCAATCTTTGATATATATGCAATGGGGTCAGCAAACTCCGTGTCAGTCGGCCGAAATTCAGGTGCCAATGGCAACCGTTTAAGCCACTTTGGTACTTCAACATTTCCCATTTACAACAAAGATTCTAAACAACGAAGAACAACATAAACCAATCAAATCATGAACCCTTAACAAACATTGCTCATGGGTGTTTCAAAGTGAGGCATGACAATTAACAAAAATCCAATTCTCTATATCACTAGATTCCATTGTTATAACACGTTTCCAAAAATGGGTTTCTCTTGTTTCTTGGTTTTCTTCAATCGAAACTCCATAAAACCCCAAAGTTCTAGGGTAAAAGTTCCAAATCCATTGCTTTAAAAATCTATCAAATAAATTGGGGAAAGAAAAAAAAAGAATTAAAACCTGGAGAACCACCTGAAGCCGCTTGAAAATCTTAACAATAGTCTTCACAAAGCGGGAAACAACAGGAGGAGGAAGCTAGGTTTTGATCAAGCCAGACAGTGCAAGTTAGCAGGGGACGGTGGAAAAGGGCTATCGTGCAAGGGAATGATGATGCAGTCGTGTGGACCGTACGACATTGGGTGAGATGCTGAGCAAAGATTGGATGTATTTTTTTTTTGGATAATTAAAGATTGGATGTATTATATTGGGCCACTTGCATGAAAATATATATATATATATATATATATATATCAGAAAATGATGAAAATAACATTTAGAAAAGGATGACAGTGGATCCCTAACAAGGCCCATGAAAAGATGTATAGTGCAGTAGCAAGGCCCAATGGAGTTGAGCCAGCCAATCATTTCTTATTTCTACGTTGTTGGTCGTGGACGACCTTGCCCCAAAATCGAAGCCAGTGCTTAACTGAACTCTCTCGTCCCGTCAACTCCAATGGAGGCTCCGATCAGGGCTACACACATCCTGGGTTTTGCTCTCTTCTTTCTTCTATTCTTCGTCTGCAGATCATCTCCTTTACATGATCTCTTGATCTCCAGCGCCGAGCGTAGAGTAAGCATCAATCCCTCCCTTCTCTCATTCTATATTTCCACTTTTTAATCATGGATTTATTCCAAAATTTTGAAATTATGATGTGTGGTTCAGAAATTTATTTGAAGAACTCATTTTAGGTAAGGAATTATATGTGGGTTTATATTTTAAATGCTCTGATCGTTAAAGAAAATGTTAGATGGTCGATCTTAATATTCTTTGTTTTGTTTTGGTTAATTTGGTTCCTTTTGATCTTATTTATTTAATTTTTTTTTTGCTAATCTGGCTTAGGATATAGGGGTTCTAAAATTAGTTTTTAAGAACCAATTTTAGGTAAGATTATATATGAGTTATGGATCATGGAAGCTCCAATTATTAAAAATAAAAATTGCAAGATACTTGATCTCAATATTTTTATTTCATTTTTTTTAATTTGGCTTCTTTTGAGCTTATTTATTTTCAAAATTTTGTTTTTGGTTGTTGCAGATTGACTTGACCTCCCACATTGTCAAAGTTTACCTGACTTTGAAGGTAATTTCTCTCCAAATACTACAAGTTTATTTAATTTGGTTAATATATATATATATATATATAATATGTGAATTATTGTTTAAATCATTTGAGTGTAGAGGAGTCGAGGTTTTATATTTCAGTTTTGAATTGGGTGCCTAAACTTTGACTGTGAATGTAAGTTTCTGTTAGTTTTTAACCTTGAGGTCGTGGGATCGAGTCCCACGGAGGGCATTTCATAATTCGGAGGTCTCTTACGGAAGCTGCTCTCAACTTGGTGTTGGGTAGCCTACTATCTTACCTTCCCTTACCCCATATATATGGGAAAAAGGGACAGCCATTTTGTTAGTTTTTCCTATGTCGGGCACTTGTTTTTTGATGCTTTTATCATTTTATTTTGTGCTTGCCATTTTTTGTGTATGTGTCTGAGTTTCAGTTCATACATTTTTGAAGAATTAACATTATGGAGAAAGAAATTTAAAATATTTTTAATAGGGAAATGCGTAATTTACTTTTTTTATGAAGCGATTATGTTTCAGTGAACTATTTTTAGGTAATTATGTGCTTTTTTTTAATCAAATAGGATTTTTGCCTTTTAGCAACTTCTGATGTTGCAGGTTTTGTATAGCAAAACAAACGTAACTTAACAATGGAGTCTATAATTTCTTACTGGTTCATGCAGGTGAACTAATTCGAGGCTTCTTTAAGTATTAACATCAATAGTATGAGTAATATATTATTAACATCTAGTATTCTGAGATTTTCATGTATTTTACTATGCACAATTGTAATTAAATATATGTGCTTGTATGTATCTCTTTTAGGTCGAGAATGCCGGTAGTTCGCCTACTTCAGAAATTCTTCTTGCTTTCCCACCCACTCAAGTTGATCATCTAGCAACAGTCGAAGCATTAGTAACAAAAGGAAAGCGGAAGAAGACTACTTTAGTCCGTCTTGATGTTAAACCGACTGAACTGCCTGATGCACCAAATGGCACTAAATATTTTACTATTTATTTGGCTAATCCCTTAAATTCCGGTGAAAGTACAACACTAGAAGTGTTGTACTTGTTTACACACTCCCTAGAACCTTTTCCAGCAGAGATAGGCCAATCAGAATCTCAATTAGTATATTATCGTGATAGTGCGTTAATATTGTCGCCATATCATATTAAGCAACAAACAACTTTCATTAAGACTCCAAGTACTAAGGTGGAATCATTCACAAGAGTGGAACCCACGAACCGTGCAGGCACTGAAATGAAGTATGGGCCATATGAGGATCATCCACCATACTCTTCTTCTCCGATTCTTATACATTTTGAGAATAATAGCCCATTTCCTGTGGTTGAGGAGCTTGTTCGTGAAGTTGAGATATCTCATTGGGGCAACCTTCAGGTCACAGAGCAATACACATTGGTTCATGGCGGTGCTAGGCACAAAGGTGTATTTTCAAGGTAGAGTAGATACTGCCTACCTGGATTCAGCTTGAAAGATCGAGAAATGCACATTTTTATGATTTTATAGTCACTTTCTGGTGCATATTATTTTCAGGGTTGAGTACCAATCCAGGCCAACTTTGAGTGGTACGTCCTCATTGCGATACCTTCTAGCAAGACTTCCTCCTAGGGTTCATTCTGTCTACTACCGGGATGAAATAGGGAACATCTCATCATCACACCTGCGTACGGATTCCCGTAAGGTATTCAAATGTGTTTTCTCTTCCATTTTGTCTCTCCTTCGCTGCCTTGCAGCCTTTTTTATCTATCAAATCATTTATGCAGTCAGCTTTGGAATTTTCATGATTTATGAGTTATTCCTAAAAACAAATATCCCAGTTTCCTGGTTGTCTGACCATGCAGATGTTTAAAACCCTTGTATTGGTAATTCTCCTTGATGGCATGTAAGTTTCTATTTGAAATGACTTAGGAACGTGTTTTTCAGAACGATGGGTTTTATTCCATTTCCACATTGATTCCTAGTACAATAGTGTGCATTTATAATGGAAAGAGGTCCCTTGCATCTTTCGTTTTAAATGCAAGTTGTTTTGATTTTTCTGGCTTAGTTATATTTTGTTGCTATTGTACAACAAGGTTTTCCCAGTCTTTTAATCATGCATTTATTTCTTACTGCATCACTTTCCATGTTCCAATTAAGCAAGTCAGGGTAATATGAAAGGTTTTCCTTTTAATCTTTTTATATCGTTCCGTCGGTGCATTTTTCTCTTTGGTATGTTGATTGTTGACTAAGTTTGTTCTCTTATAGTCTGAACTGGAAATTGAACCACGGTATCCCTTATTTGGAGGTTGGAAAGCAACTTTTATCATTGGTTATGGGCTACCGTTACAAGACTTCCTTTTCGAGTCATCTGATGACAGGCGTTACCTCAACTTTACCTTTGGATGCCCTCTTCTTGAGACTGTGGTTGACAAGTTAACTGTCAAAGTAGGCTTATAGTTGCTTTCACATTTGTTCAAAATTTGGAAATATGAATTTACTATGATCGGAACTAATATGCTATGCTTCAGGTTGTATTACCTGAGGGATCAAAAGACCCATCGGCTGTGGTTCCCTTTCCCGTGGAGCAGCATCTTGAGGTAATTATTCCCAATCCAATGATCTCTTTTGGATGCATGCATGGATTTATATACGTTATGGTCAAGACTGTGTTTCCTGTCATATGTGTCAACAAAGATGTGTTCCATTTGAATCTTGCAGACCAAATATTCTTACCTTGATGTTGTGGGAAGGACTGTGGTGGTCATGGAAAAGAAGAATCTTGTTCCCTCGCACAACTCTCATTTCCAGGTAATTTATCACCTCTTCAATTTGCATTATACGTTTTTTCATTGGTATCAATTTTATCGTTGTCCATGAGGAGTCCATCTCCTAGTGATTTTCAAATTCATTGTGAAGATCACCTTGGTAATGGAAACCTTCAAATGATGAATGAATGAAATACATACGTACACATACGTACTCTTCTGGAGGCTGCTCGAATGAATCTAGGTAGTCTTTAGTCCTTGTAAGTCTGATATTGGTGCGAATAAGTAGATTTGATAAATGTGTTATAGAAAACTATCAAAATGCTAGCATGGACTTGTTTGTAGGTTATGCGCCAATATCAAATTCACAAATTAAATTACTCGATTCTATATCACTAAGACTGAATTGCAGTTTCGACTACAATAGAGAGTAGAGACACTGCCTAGATCTTTTGGCCTCGAAAAGCATGCCCATTAATGTTGGCAGAACATGATTTTCTTCAATCTCGTGTGTTTTCCTTATGGACCCCTCTTTGCAGGTTCACTACACCTTCAAGCCAATCTTCATGCTTGCAGAGCCTTTGATGCTGGCGTCTGCGTTCTTCTTGTTTTTCGTGGCTTGTGTAGCTTACCTGCACATTGATCTCTCCATCCGTAAGTGAAACATCGCGGTATTCACAATCGGAAAATTAGCAAATAGTTCAAAATCGTCACTCTTTAGATTGCAGTGAAGCCAGATTCCATCAGGTGAGAGAATACACAAACTCTAGGATTATGGCATTGCCTTGTGTGCTGAATTCACAAAAACTGAGAAATTTTCTGGGACGAATAATGGTTTGCCACTAGAAAAACTCTTGTTTTTACAATGCAATTGTTTCAAGTTTTGGAGCAAGCTATGATATCCGTCAGATATGGGTCTTGCTTAGATCATTCATCAGTACCGATATCCAAGCTTGTGTTATACATTGCGGTATGTGACGTGCGCTGTGGAATTTTCCATAATTATAAAGTCCGAGAATCCGGTGCAAGGTACAATCATAATCATAAGATTGTCTAAGAAGGTAACTAGGGTTGATATAATTGAATGAAAATGGATTTATACGCAACTAGAAGTAAATATTAAGAGCATAGAGACTAAAAATTAAACTTGTAATAATTAAAATATAAAGAGGCGGATGAGAAAGATACACGTATATAAATTTATATACTCGCGTTCAAATGTAAATTATATTGAAGTATTTATGTTTTCATGTTTAAAAATTGCTTTTAAATGCATTTTTATTTCATCTATTTGCGAAATCTACGAAGGTTAATATATTATTTGATCTCAGAATTTTATTTTAAGATTTAAATTAATACATGAATTTATTTTATTTTAATCTAACTTCTATTATATATTTTAAAACAAGTTTCAGTGATAACGAATTCAATTTAATGTATTAAAATGTGACAAAAATTAAATCAAATATCAAATTGGTTTAAGAAAAAGAGAAAATAACCTCAGTGACCGAAAATTTCTTATAATATACGATTTTAACCAATTTTTTTATGATTTGTCAAAATGACTAACAAAATCGTAATGTGATCTCTAAATTGCAACGCAATCTTCATTATCGAAATTCAGTTTCTAGATTCGCAACGCGATTTTGACCATCGTATTACGATTTTCGAAATCCGCGTTACAATTTTAGATAATCGCAATGCGAATATGTAAATCGCAACGCGATAACACGTGATCGCAACTCGATTCTGACTATCGCAACGCGATAATACGTGATCGCAACGTGATTCTGACTATCACAACGCGATAATACGTGATCGCAACGCGATTCTGGCTATCTCAACGCAATTCTGACTAACGCATTACTGAATTTCAAATTCGCAACAGGTTTTAGTTTCGCAACACAAATGGGTATATAACTACTATGCAACAACATCAACTCATAACCTAAATCCCTAAATCGCAACTCATTCCATCTCCATCTATTACTCTCTTCGGCGACATCCGTTCCTATATCCAACGACATCCTTCCCCATCCGGCAACAAGTTTTAGTTTCGCAGCTCGTTTGTTTAGTAAATTAATTTACAATAATGAAATCATCTAATGTTGATCATGTTTGGATAGATTTGTGTTTTGGAGGGTCATGAGAGAATGTTCATGGTGTTTTACAATATATGCCTTTACCCATGAATCTTCAACTAAAACTGTCATTAAAAAAGTTAACTTATGAAACTCTAATGTTACGTGTTGCAAATAAATTGAATTTAGAGCCCTTAAGTGGATTTAGGCTATCTTATCAGAGAAAATGTAAAGTTTATTTGTTAACCGACAATGAAGATATTGAACGATTCATTGCTTACATTAGTGTTTCGCAAGATGATGTTACATTGTATGTTATTGAACCTAGAAGTAGTGAAGTTGGGTCAGTAGCGGGTAGTAATCAACTAAGTTTTTCAACCCCAGTTTATGGTGCTCAAAAGTTAATGGTTCCATCACAATTTCATCACCAAGCAAATTTTGTTTCACCACATTTCCAATATCAAACACAATCTCAAAACCCACAACCTTTCCCTAATCCAAATCCCAATCAACTTTCAGCACAAAATTCTGATTTTCGTATTAACCAGTTAGACGATGATGAGCCAACAGAAAAAATTGTGAGTACTAGTCGGTATTCGAAATTTGATCTTGGTCAATACCCGGACTTTGATCTTGGTCAATACTCGGATTTTGATGATGTTTCAGAAGAAGAAACAGACCTGCGTGTAATGATTTTGATATTGGTCAATAACCCGAATTTTGATGATGAAACAGCCGCTGCCGAGGAAGATGTTGTTGATGATAATGAGGAGGAAGTTACGACTGTGAATGAACATGTTGAACATCCATTCTGTAATTCATATAACCCTGAAGAAGAAAAAGAAGAAGAAGAAATCCCCGAAGAAAATGCCACGGGAGTATAACTGGAATATGCCAGAATTACTTCAGATACCGGAAGAAGAGTTGGTAAAGATAGCAGTTGTTTCTTACACAAAAATTATTCGTATCAAGAAAGATGATTGTTTTGATACAAAGGAAGACTTGAAGATAGCTTTGTATACGAAATGTGTGGAAGATGGCTATCAACTAAAAGTTAACAAATCAAGCAAATATCGTTTCAAAACAAGGTGTATGATTGACAAAAACTGTTCGTGGCGTATGAATGCAAAGAGGATAAAAGATTGCGAAATGTTTCAAGTTAGGACTTTTATTGATAAACATACATGTTCAAGAACCAAGTTTTTCCTCACCATAGACAGGCAAACAAAAAGGTGTTGGGTGGTTTTCTGGTTGAATTAATGTTTTTGAATGACAGGGTATATCGGGAACATGAAATTTTGTTGAGGGGGTCACCATAAGCATCGTTTGCCCAACTGTCGGCTTATTGTCACAATTTAAAGCTGAAAAATCCTGGGTCGGTAACTCATATCAAAATAGATAGAGATGGACGCTTTGAGTTGCTGTTTATCGCCATTGGTGCTGCGGTTAGTAAATCAATATAATTTTGTTGACTCATTTTTGTTAGTTACATGCATTTCACATTTAAATGATTATATTTTTATGTATATTATTTTGTAAATTCGTTCTTTTATTACTTGCATGCGCCCAGTTATTATAGTTGACGGAGCACATTTGAAAAGTCGATACCTTGGAGTAAACTTATTAGCAGTAGTCATGGATGCTAACAATGGGATATTGTCAATAGCTTACGGGGTTGGCAAATCTGAAACCTCTGATTCATGGACATGGTTTATGGGGCATCTTAGGGATTGTATAGGTCATATTAGCAATCTGACAATCATATCTGATAGGGCAAACTCAATTGACAACGCTGTTAGAAGGTGTTTACCATATGCTTTTCATGGACTTTGTGGTGTTCATTTGTATAGAAATCTAAAATCAAGGTCTGCTGGTATAAAAAATCACAAATGGACATACTGGAAGGCTGTAAAAGCTTATCGGGAAGTGGATTTTAATAAGCATATAAATTGTTTAAGACGTGTTTTGCCTCAGTGTGCTCAAACACTAGAAGATGTCAGGTTTGAAAGATGGTCAAGATTACATCAACTTGGAGCAAGATATGGTTTCATGACGACTAATAGTGCAGAATCAATCAACGCTCTAAGTTGTCATTCCCGGAAATTACCCATTACTATGTTAATGGAGTTTTTTCGATCCTCTATTCAACAGTGGTACTACAAGAAAAGAAACATGCAAGTATTATTTCTTTAAATTCGTAACTTATCATATAATTTACTAAGTATTATTTATTTAAATTTACAGAAACATTGGAACATCGTGTTACACCATGGATGAAAAAAAGATAACGAAACGTGTTGTGAAATCAACGTCATGGAGAGTTGAACCATGTTCAAACACTTTGTTTGAAGTACTGGATAATAACTTAAATGGATTGCTACACTACAGAAGTATATCGACAGACTTATGCCGAGATTATCTACCCTATTCCACATCCTTCTGAGTGGGACATACCAGATGACTTACAAACAGTTTTTCCACCAGCCATGGACAGAAGGCTACCTGGCCGACCAAAAAGTCACGATCGTATACCGTCTAAGGGTGAAGAGAAGAAGAGATCGACATGTAGTCGGTGCAAGGAAAGTGGTCATACAAGGTTGACATGTGGATCACCAGTGCCATCACAATCATCTTTTCCTCTACCAAAATATGTATCATCATCAAAATCCAAAGCTCATATGGTGTCAAGCAAAAGGAAATCAAAATTGCAATCAAAATCAAAATCCCAATCACAACTGGCTTCACCTTTTGGGACTATTAACTTAGGTGATTTTTAAATGCAAACATTGTATTATGTGTATTTTATGTGTAAACTTTTAACATTTTCAGTTAGGCCCATGTATATTAGTAACTTGAGTTTGAACATTGCTATGATTTGTTCAGTTGTTATCACTTATTACACATTTATTTGACTATCGCAACGTGAATATGACTATCGCAACGTGAATTTGAATATCGCAACGGGATAATCGCAATGCAAAAATGACTATCGCAACGCGAATTTGACTATCGCAACGAGATAATCGCAACGCGAAATGACTATCGCAACGCGAATTTGATTATCGCAACGCGAATTTGACTATCGCAACGAGAAATCGCAAAGTGTATTAGACTATCGCAACGCGAATATGATGCAGTTTGAAATCAACAAATCAACTTTTACATTTCAATCAATTAAACAAGAACAAATAAGAATTATTTACACATCAATAATCAACTTTTAATCAATTAAACAAGCACAAATAAGAATTATTTACACATTAATTAAACAAATAAGAATTATTTACACATCAATTAAACAAATCAACTCTTATTATATTATTTTTCTCATCAATTAAACAAGTCAGACTTTTAAGAATCAATTACAATCAAAAAAAGTGTATCCCAGACAGTTGTTTATGCACATCAATTTCACGCAGGTCACTTCAGGATTAACCTGCAGAAACCAAACATTTGTTCAAACAACACGTTCTACACATCTAAAACCAACAAACAACAAATTATATTGAATTCTAGGTACTTAACAACACTTGCATTTGACTTACCAATTGTTTATGGACACTTTCATAACGCGGATGCAGGTAGGCAGCGTCTCGCATATATCGTTCTAGCCATAAAATGCCGAAACCACAAGCCTACTGCACCTCTATCTCTATCGGTGGGAGGTAGAAATGTGTACTTCCTGTCGTCAAACGCTCCAAGCACATGCATACGAGAGGACCACAATCCCCTATGGCTTCTTGCGTTTGTTGTGGCGCGGTCTCGTCTCTGATAACTGTAATATTGAACTTCTTTGGCTTCTTGTTTCCATAATAAGTCCAATAATTAATCGCATTCAAGAATTTAGCCAAATGAGAGCTCCATCCCTTAATAATATCTCTCAAATCAGACAATGATATGTAATTTATCATGCTGTCATATACTATTGTCTTCAAGGATGGAAGCTAAAGCTCGACGAGAATCCAATGAGTACGTTCCAAAACAAGGATAAACACCTACAATCATAAGTAATAATTCAATTACGCACTTATTTATAAACACTTTAAAATATTTAAAAATAAATACTAACCTTATCGACCTCCCACCATGCAGGATAAAGTTTAGCTTGTCCATTAGCCAACACATATGATTCCTGTCATTGATTCTTCATGTGAACTACGTGAAAAGACGTCGGCATAATTGTATATCGCGTATTTTTTTTATTTTTCTTGATTTTCCTTATTATTAGAAGACGTGACACCCATGCATCAATATGCTGTTTATAAAAAAAGACATATATTAGTGAATTACATAAATTTTAAAAAAAAATAATCAAAATAAAATATAAGAAGAAAAATCTATCGAAATAGCCTTTGTCTTCAACCCCTAATAACACACCCCACCAAGACCGATCAATCAACAAATGCATATCATCGTTGAGTTTGTATATGTCAGCGTAACACCCCTGGCTCCGCTCATGTAGATAAAAATCAACTGCGGTCTTAGCCCAAAGGGTATTATCCAAATTGTTTCCGGTAATTTTTTCCTCTCCACTTCATCTGCAGGAATGGTACTGGCCGGTAACTTATACGAAAGCCAACAATCATCCATCATGTCTGGCACGGGAGGGGGTTTCTCAATAATTCGATATAATATGCCGTGTGAATCGGGCTCTAGAATGTTGGGAGGGACCTCTTCAACGATGACAGGGGCCTCTTGAACGGTGGGAGGGGACTCTTGAGGGATGATATGGGCCTCTTTAACGATAGGAGAGGCCTCTTGAACGATGACAGGTGAGTGACGCTTCTTCTTACGGAGTCTTCGCACTATTGGGGTGAACGGAGACTTAATGGCACGTGCATGCCGTCTGATACGTGAACCCCGTCGTACAAGAAAAACCCGACGTAAAGCATCCACCTTATCGGGGCGCTAAAAATAAATTAATACATAAAATCAATAAATAAACATACATGATATTAAACAGTGAAAACAAAGACAAATATGTTTCAAACTTGCACGGTATTCACCCAAGTCATTATTCTATCATAGTTCATAAAATGCATCAGATAACATTCCGGAAGTAAGCACTTATATAAACATTTAAAAGGACAACATATAGGTTTAGTGCATGTTCAAGGACAACATAAAGGGTAGTAGTTTATTCTTCAAACTTAAATTGCAACACTGTGAAGTTAGTATTTGTATTTGTCTTTTGGTTGAAGTAATGCAATCCATTCAAGTTTCAATTTGCAGAAGAAGAATAGTTTCTGAAACTTAAAATCGCAACACGAAACTAAAATCGCAACACGAAAATGATTATCGCAACGCGAATTTGATTATCGCAACGAGAAAATCGCAACGCGAAATGACTATCGCAACAAGAAAATCGCAATGCGAAACTAAAATCGCAACTCATTGCGATAGTCATTTTCGCATTGCGATTATCCGTTGTGATAGTCAAATTCGCGTTGTGATAGTCATTTCCTCGTTGCGATAGTCGTTTTCGCATTGCGATTATCCCGTTACGATAGTCAAATTCGCGTTGCGATAATCATTTTCGTGTTGCGACTATTCTTCTTCTGCAAATTGAAACTTGAATGGATTACATTACTTCAACCAAAAGACAAAGACAAATACTAACTTCACAGTGTTGCAAATTTAAGTTTGAAGAATAAACTACTACCGAATGAATTTACTAAGCAATCCAAAAGACAAATATGAATTTACTAACTTCAACCAAAAGACAAAACAAAGACAAATACTAAGTTATTTTAGAACTGTTTAGCAGTATTGGCAGCAACCGAATGAATTTACTAAGCAATCCAAGTGAAATGGTTAATCTAACTACGAGTAAATCAAGTTAAATGAAAAATCTTAAACTCACCTCATTGCGTAGAGTATGAACCTCATTCTACAACATGCTACCATCTCACGTAGAGCCGCTACCTCACCACGTAAAGTAGATACCTCCTCACGCCATTCACTATTGTCATCGCGTAAAGTACTGACCTCCTCACGCAAGGCATTGACCTCATCACGTAACTCCCCTAACTCATCCCGTGGAGGTGGAGAACAGGGAGATAAATGTTGTGGCATCTTTTCGGTCGCCTATCATGAGGTGATGGTGGAGAAGAGGCTCGATGATGTGACAGAATAGATGATAGCTCTCGTTGTAGAGGTGTATAGTGTGGTCGATTAGGTGATGGCTCTGGGTGAGGTGATGGCTCTCGAAGTGGAGGTTGCTCATCATCCGTGCCATAAAAAAATGCTTACTAGCTTGCCACCAATCAGTGGCAAGCTCAGCCTCCGTGGGTGTCAGCCTCTGTAATGGAGTGTTGGCCTCCTAACAATATAAAAGCTCAAATAAAGTTAAACGTGTACTAGTAATAACTTGTTTATATATGGTAGTATTTGTGTTAACTTACATCATTTATTGTCGTATACCGTAGTAACTCTTCCCAAATCAACAGTCGTCGTTTCCTCTTCCAGGAAATAACCCTAGGAATATCATTTGAAGTTTTTGAATGCATATGTCTGCATGTCGGGAAAAGCCTCAAATATCCAAATCTACAAACAATATAATACACAAACATTAGTAATTGTTAAAATAATTAATTATAATTTTGGAAACATTATATAGAAATTCTTACCTTAAAGGCCCAAATAAAACCTGACAAAGTGTATTTGGAACCATCGCCACGCAAACATTTGCGGTCATCAAAGGCAGACAACAACTTATTCCAGGTAGCTTTTCATAGATACGAACCCCACGGAAATAGGTTCCATGCATTTAGGTCCTCTACCAATAATATTAGGTCCTTAGGAATAGGTTGTCTGCCCTCTTTGCCTAAAAAGCTGGCATGCAAAAGTACTAAAAGGCATACTTGGACAACATCGACGTCATCCATCTGAGTAAAACCATCTTTCTTATTAAAAAATCTCGTCAAGTCGTCGACGTGTAAATTCGGCTTCTCCATTGACAGCTCAGGAAAAACCCGGGATAACCATGATGGGCGGGTAATATGACTAGTGTATCGACCTACATCATCGTGTCCGAAGCGTAGACCAGTGATTAAGCAAAACTCCTCCCGCCCAAAACACGTATACGCCGGTGGAAAATGAAACCATATCTCTTCATTACCACGTTCTATACTCTCGGGTCGATCGCGTGTCATGGTCTGAAGCCACAAATGGGTCAACATAGCATCTCCACCCGGATGTTGTACTTTCAGCCATGGCCCGAAGCAAGTATCCTCAAACAATTGTCTTTGTACAGGTGAAAGCTTCGACGCAATTGTAGTGACTAGGCTTATTTTATTCCTTAAGGTCAATTGAGCCGAAAAAAAAGTTCTACAAAAACAATAAATATACCAAGTTAGATATACCAAAAACTACACTGTGAAGATATACCAAAAACTACATTGTGAAGATATACCAAAAACAATAATAAACATAAAGCGTAGTAGTTTATTCTTCAAACTTAATTTTGCAACACTATGAATTTCATATTTGTCTTTATTTTTTGGTTGAAGTAATGCAATTCATTCAAGTTTCAATTTGCAGAAGAAGAATAGTTTCTGAAACTTAAAATTGCAACACGAAAATGAAAATCGCAACACGAAAATGATTATCGCAACGCGAATTTGACTATCGCAACGCGAAATGGCTATCGCAACGATAATTTTGTCGTTGCGATTTTCATTTCGCGTTGCGATTCTCGGTTTCAAATGGTCATTGTCTAAAATTGAAACTTGAATGAATTGCATTACTTCAACCAAAAGACAAAACAAAGACAAATACTAACTTCACAGGGTTAAAGACTAAACAGTAACAATATTGGCAACAATCGAATGAATTTAATAAGCAATCTAAGTGAAATGGTTAATCTATTATTGAAATTACCAGTAAACTTATCATTAATTTCAATATGAAAAACCTAATAATAATGCAAAAATTTCAAAATAAAAATAATTAAAAAAACTAACCCTCGGTGGTTGATTTGGTTGATTTTCCATTTTTGATCGTGAATGATTGTGAGGGTGGCTCTGAGAGATGGAGATAGACGGATTTCACCGGAGATGGGGACGGATTTCACCGAAAATAGGGACGGAATTCGTCGGAGATGGGGACGGATGTCGCCGTATAGAGTGAGAGATGGAGATGAGACTGAGTTGTGATTTAGGGTTTTAGGTTAAGAGTTGCGATTACGGGTAAATATTCGTGTTTGGAATTTGAAAATAAAATACGCGTTGCGATACTAATGGCGCTTTGAAAATCGCATTGCGATTTTATATTATCGCAACGCGATAGTCAGAATCTCGTTGCGATAGTCAGAATCGCGTTGCAATCATGTGTTATCGCGTTGCGATTTACATATTCGCATTGCGATTTACATATTCGTATTGCGATTATCTAAAATTGTAACGCGGATTTCGAAAATCGCTTCGCAATGCGATGGTTAAAATCGCGTTGCGAATCTGGAAACTGAATTGCGATAATGGAGATCGCGTTGCGATTTAGAGATCGCATTGCGATTTTGTTGGTCATTTTGGCAAATCGTAAAAAAGTTGGTTAAAATCGTATATTATAAGGAATTTTCGGTCACTGAGGTTATTTTCTCTAAGAAAAATTGTAACTATCAGTTTTGATACGTGAATTAGATTTAAATGCTAATTTATATTTATGTGAAAACCAAATTTAGACAAAGAAAACAAAGTACTATTTCAAATATAAAATCAAATTCAAATATCAAATAATATATTGATCCAATACATCAATTGCATATTTTTAAAATAAATATAACAAGGAAAAGAGAAAAAAAATCTACACTACACAAAAAATAATGCTAAATCATATGATTTAAAAGTGTAACATAATTAAAACATATCATAATATAATGTGTGGAATTAAAATATAGAAAAAATATATAAAATTTTAATTTTTTAAGAAGTTATGTAATTATAAGAACATTGATTAATATAATACATAATTAAATTGACGCTTCAAATATATTTGAAACTAAAAATAAAATAAATTTATATATCCTTGAAACAAGACAAAAATTTCGTAAAGTAGTCTAAAAATTTGGAATTTTTAAAAAATTGTTAGTTATTTTTTTATTAATGGATAAGTCTGTTACGTTCGATGAATACTGCTTAGCATCACTAATGAGGAGTTGTGAGCACTGCTGAGTACCACTAACGAGGAGTTGTGAGCACCGCTGAGCACCATTAATTTAATTTATAAAAATTTAAAATTCTAAAGAATCAACGTATAATTATAAATTAGTTAAAAATTAAAAGATAATTTATTTTATAAAATACTAATTACACTATTTTCCATAATGTTTTTTAACAATAAAAATTTATAATTTACATTTAAAAAATTATTTAAAATTTTTTAAAAAGTATTATAGAAAATAATGTAATTATTATTTTATTTTAAAGATTTTACCTTTTAATTTTTAACTAATTTATAGTTATACATTGATTCATGTAGAATTTTAATATTTTATAAATTAAATTAATGGTGTTCGGCGATACTCATCATTAGTGGTGCTCATCGAGCGTTGTAAAATTTTCCTTTTACTAATAGTGCCCATCGTAAAATTTTATTTATACACATTTCATATCAAAATATTGTGTTATTAATATATATATTCATCCTAAAAAATATTTATAAATTCGTCATTATTTAACAACTTAGATGATAATGAAGAATATTTTAATTTATCACAACATAGCTACATATTTATATTTTGAAATAGGAACAAGATAAAATTTTTCAAAGAAAACAAAAAGCATTCAAAGTGATTTCTTTAAAAATATATATATTTATTATTTCACGTATTCAATTGAAAATATGTTCCAGTAATAATAATAGACTCAAAGTAAAGCGGTATAATTAATTTTTTTCCTATAGGAGTGTTCAATTTTTTTAATATTTTATATATATATTTGAATTTTGATTTTATAATCATTTATAATTTATTATTTTACAATTTCTCATATTTTTAATTTTTTTTAATTTGGTAATTTTTAATTTTTATAATATGTTATTTTTTTAATATTTTAAATTTTAAATGGTTCTTATTTTTATTTTTTAATAAATAAGTTTCAAACTTTTTAAAAAATCAATTATACTATCAAATTTTTAAAAAGAATCAATTAAACTCATTTATTATATTATCATTCACATATGAACCGACTTGCTAGCATCTTAAAACGTTGTGTTAACAAGGACATATTTATTTGGTAGGCGGAAGGGGCTGTGGCGTCCCGACCTCGCAAACAAAAAAATTAAGTTTATATATATATATATAAATTAAAATTTAAATAAAAAATATTTTTCTATTAAAACTCATAACATCGACGTGATGTTATAAGAAACAGCCCATTATCCAGACAAATTCTGGGTTTTTTTAATTTTATTTTGATGATTATAGGAAACAACAATAAAACCAATCATTTGCAGAGAAACGATAAACCAGAGGAACTAAGAGTACATTAAAGATAGTCAGATTCAGCCCATTTAGAGGCGTGTTTGTTTTAATATTTTGAAATTCTTCTCTCTGAGTTATATACACAACCTCCTGATCTGAAATCATGAAATCTACCTATTTCAGTCCCATTGAGTTGAGTATCAGAATATCATCCGAAACTTGAATTTATGTTGAGCTCTTCTTCTGCAGCAACATGTTACAAGTGCAGTAACAGATTCATGAAGGGAGAGCATTAACAAAAAGGTTTGTCCCTATTTTTTCGATGTCCATGTTTAAAGCTTATGAAGTGTTTACCTCGTGCAAGTCTTCTTCATTTTCTCCATTTACAGCACTTCGGATATTAACAATCAGCTTAAGCTTGGAGCAAGTAGTTCAGAGGAAGCAGCACCATGGGTTCATTGCTTGAAGGAATCCTGTCCCAACAGACCCAAAAATATGTTCTAAACTTCAATGGACTTACTATATAGTTCAAATTCCTGTACCTAAAGATCCGAAAGAACTCAGTCAGTTGACCATTTCGTTCATCTGTTCATGCGGAGGCTATGATATCTGATATAACTGTACCCTCATCTTGGAAAATATTTGGTTGTGAAAATGGTGAAGATTTAAGCTCCTGTTGACACTATTAGTGTATAAATTCATGAATCATTGACAATTTGTGTTGCTAATACAGGGTTACAGCTTTTCAAATAAGCAAAACATCGAGATTCGCATGGAGGGGTGTGTTGCTCTTTGGACACAGTTCATGGTTGTTGTACTTAATTCTTTTTTTCTTTATGGATGAAGATTATTCTTGTTGTCAGCATTGGAATGATCATCCAGCTACAATGACTGTTGGCATGGTGGATGGGACCTCGGAGGCCATTTTCCTTGCACTTATGTCTCTTGGTCCTCAAGATCAGAGTAAGATGTTCATTCGTGTTCGATTACCTCAATGCAGTATGTCTAAATGGAATTTTCCAATTTCTCGATGTTAAACAACGGTTTGTCTTGCAGATGAGACTTCTGTGTCTACCAAGGCAGCGTGGTCGAGTGCCTTGACGATCATACGGATATCATTCACAAGAAGTTGTATTGTGATTAGTTACCTTGGTCTGATTCTATGCTTTGTCTGAACATAATTCACGCTTTAGGTTTCGAATTGATCACAGAAGGTCTTGCAGGGGAATGAAGCAGAGAGATTTATTGCTTCAACGCTATTGGTGACGAGAGGATGATGGCACATACGGTACTAATTAAGGCAAAGTCATGAAAATTTGCAGAAATGTCAGTTTCGAACCGAACTTTCCATTATCTGTTCTTGTCGTAGTGATTCTGTACCATTCCGTGGTCCACGATAAATGTCCCCCTCAAAGTGGCTATGTTCGTTCTCACCTTAAAAGTAATGTATGCTCCAGAATAGGAATTTATAGAAGTTCTCGATCCTCTTGAGTGCACATGAAACATCACTTCATTTTTGTCTAGTTTCAGATATTGTTCTATGTTTTGAACGTTTTGTGTTGCAAAAAAGAATAGGTGGGGGATATGTCATCACTCCCGTGAACCAGGGGCAACAGTCAACGGTGAAGCACATGCTTGCCATTGATTGGAAGTTGTGGAAATTCTATGTACGGCCATCCGCTGCTAGATCCTTGACAATTTCAATGCTCAAGAGAGTTGCAGGTGTCTCACTACTCACTAATAGTAGTCGAAGTTCCAGTAGTTCCATTTCATCAATGGTGTGTTAAATGTTTTATTGCACTTATATGTTGCAGTCTTAAGGGAGCTGTTCAAAGGCAAACAAGGAAATTATTCTTCCATATGCTTGTCCAGGGAGTGGCTAAGGCATATACAGTTGCCTCAAACTGAAAAATAGATAATAATATCGACATCGAGAGTGCTGAAAGGATTGAGGAAGATGATTTGATTGAGAATGAGGTGGAAAAACTGGCACATACGCAAGTGACTCCAATGGGTCTGATTGAAGAGTGATGAATTTTTTGATGTACCTGAAACATCTGAATTTACAGATGATGATCATTTGGAAAGTGAGTGGGATACCGAGCCAAGTTCCAAAATGTATGCCCTGGTACTCACTTTGTCTATAGAACAGATTCTGACTGTTATATATCCTTGTAATACACTGAAATTTCCAAACCCGAAGTTGATACAGTTTGATGCGAGAATAAACTGCATAGGGAGTCAGTTTTTTCCCTGCATTTTATTTCTAACCATCATCAACAGATTTCGATTGACTTGAGTGTCTACCAGTGACACCCTAGGTTGATCAATCTACCAATGCAATATGAGATAGGATTTTCTTCGAGATCGACTCTTCCTATGCCGAACTTATTCAATCAAATTGGACTAACAGCTTTTTGTTTCCACCGTTCTTATTTTGTATTTCAAATCATTCAATAAAATACATTTCGATGATCTTTCGGTTTTTCGTATTTCTGCAGAACTCATATCACCCAAAATTAACATCGGCAGCCGATTTTGTGAGTAAGTTACATGATCTTGCAAGTGAGTGCAACTATGTTATCCAAGGTTCTTCATTACTATGTTATTCGGACTCAGTTTAGAACTTGAGATAGATTAATGGATCAAATGCATCATTTTCTCAGTTTTTAAATTACTATCTTCTGAGTATCAAGTATTTGATCTTATTCTTTCTGCAGCTCAAAAGAAGGGTGACGTGGACTTACAAGAGATGGCCAAGGAGGACACCCTGCCCTACTGCTATGGAAACTCACTCCAAAAGGACCCGACTTGTACTTTACATTGCAGTTGGTCAACCGGCAGTTCATCTTGGTTCTTGATTCGTGGTAAATGTTACTTGCAAGACAACCTAAAGGTATTAATTAATTCATTCATGTCACTTTCATTTTAGAAATGTACTTAATCAAATTCAAATGTTAGATACAATCTATGTATCTAACACTCACATTATTTGAATCTATGTATTAAACTTATAATCTTTCTTAGATCAAGGCAAACGGGACCTTGATGCAAATGATAGGGGCAGACTGGTTAATATCCGATAAACAAGAAGATGATCTCGGCAGCCGACTAGGTGGTATCGTGCAGGTTCGAGCTTTAATGTGTAATTTGTATGGGTACAACAATCTAGTTGAGCCGAACTCAATTTGTAAGAACCTCGAGCACAAACTCTAGCTGGATTGAGTTTCATTTTTAAAGCTTGAGCTCGATTTCGAGATGAAAATCCAACTGTCCGAGCTTGTTCAACCAGGCCAGATTTCCTATCAAAGAACAGGCTCGACATGTTAGCTGGTTTAGTCATGCATTACGATGCTAAAATTCAGCTTGTTTGACACATGTTTTAATCAAATCTGAGTAACTTGCCAGGCATTAATATCTTGTTTACACCTCTAAGTATAAGCTTATTTCAAGCAATAAACATCTGAGATAACAAACTAAGTTTGTTGCTAACCAAAGAGCAGTAACCATAAAGCAGTCTGCAAATAAATGGTCTCTAGTTTCAAGAGCGTCATTACAAAGAATACATTGACCATTGGTGACGAGTCCCATTCGTAAGAGTCTCTCCCGAGTTGGGAGCCGATCAAGGATAGCTAACCAAGCAATAAAACTGAATTTGGGAATGTGAAGTGGAAACCAAATTAGCTTTTGCCACTGGACTTTATCATGCTTGATTCGAACTTCTTCCCAAATCCCTTTAGCATTCGTAATTCCAACATTAAGAATAGGTAAGGCCTCGGTTTTCAGTTTCAACAGTTTTTTGAAGATGTAACTAGAAGAAGCAGTCGTTGACATTTGGCAAAAATCATTAGATTTAATTACATAAGCATAGGTCCAAGCAATCCATAAGGAACCTTGACCGGCTAGAAGGTTTCGAATAAGCAGAATCAAGCAGACCTTGTTCCAAGATTTTAAATCCTTTAAGCCTAGCCTTCCTTCAGACTTTGGTTTGCATAAATTACCCCAACTTACCCTTGCTCCTGAGGCTGAAGTGTCAGAGCCTTTCCATAAGTATCTCGAGCATAGTTGGTTAATTCTATTAATAACAGTTTGGGGAAGCAGGAATTGTCGACACCAGAAATTAGCAATGTTTTGTAAGACAGTTTTAATGAGTTCTAGCCTTCCAGCATAGCTTAAGTGCCTCCCTGACCATTGGTGAATCCTGGATCTAATCTTATCAATCAGGGGGAACAATCCTTAACAGAGAGTTTCCTAGAAACAAGAGGAACTCCGAGATATCTCACTGGTAGAAGACCAATTTTAAAACTAGTAGAGATCTTGATAATTTCTAGATTCCTTGGAGAAATATTTGCTGTAAAAATTTCAGATTTAGCCACATTAAGTTGAAGCCCAGAGATTTCATAAAATTTATTGAGAATAGAAATAACTCCAGCAATAGACTCCATATTTCCCTTGCAAAAGATTAGAAGGTCGTTAGCAAAAGTAAGGTGAATGAGCCCTATTTTTTTATATTTAGGATGATAACCGATTAATCCTGTGGCAACAGTAAGATTAAGAAGCGTGGAAATGATGTTCATAGCAAGAACAAAGAGAATTGGGGATAAAGGATCTCCCTGTCTAAGGCCTCTTTCAACTTTGAAATAACCAATCAATGAACCATTGAATGAGATTGAGTATTTTGCTCCAGTGTAACAAGTTTCAATCCAAGAATGAAAAAAAGGAGGCAAATCAATAGCTTTGAGAAAGAAAGAAAGGAATCTCCAGTCAAGAGAATCAAAGCCTTTTGAAGATCAATCTTGATAGCACACCTTGGAGAGATAGAATTTCTCCCATAGCCTTTGACAAGATCTTGAGCAAGAAGAGTATTATCGATAATATTTCTTCCCTTTACAAAGGTTGTTTGGTTAAGAGTGATTATGTCAGGAAGAATGATTTTCAGCCTTTGAACAAGGATCTTAGTAATTGCCTTATAGACCACGGAGCAACAAGAGATGGGTCTATAATCTTTAACCTTGCTAGGATTTGTGATCTTGGGAACCAGGGCAATTATTGTAGAATTGAAGGCTGGTAAAACGAAAGAGTTATGGAACAAGTATTTTATAGCTTTAATCACATCTTTGCCAATCACTGACCAAGTAAATTTAAAGAAGAAAGGTGTGAAACCATCCGGGCCAGGTGCTTTATCATTTCCTTGGCTGAAGAAAGCATCCTTAATCTCCTCGTCAGTGATATTTTTCCCCAATTCTGCTGAAGCCTCAGAGACATATTGAACTGAAGCAAATTTTTTAAAACAGTAGGGTCAGTGTCTTTAACATTCGAATCAGCATTCCCCAACTGATTTTTATATGCCATGTCATCAAATTCTTCTAGTCTTCTGCCATGATATTCACAAGAACTCTTATTGTTTCTCTCTTGTTCTTAGAGGCAATGACAGAGTGAAAATACTTTGAGCATTTGTCACCCTCCTTGAGTCATTGTATTTTTGCCTTATGTTTTAAGAACTGATTTTCAGCCTGCTCAAGAAAAGAGAGATCACTTTGAATTATAAGCTCAGAATCAATAGAAGACGTTCTGTTAAGGGTAGGGAGTTGAATTTGTTCAAGTTCCATTTTCTTAAGCTTTACCCTATCCATAATATTGTTGTAGCAGGCCTTATTTAGAATTCTCAAGCATGTCTTAAGATTCTTTAATTTGAGGAAGAGAGACAACATTGGATTTCCTTGCGTATAAAGCTCCCATGATTTTTTTATCTCAGTAAGGAAGTTAGGATTCTTGGTCTAGAAGTTAAAAATTTGAAAGGTTTGGGCCGATTAGTATGGAGTCTTTATTTAGCCAAAAAGAGCCAGACAATGGCCAGAGGGTCCTGGAGCAAGGAATTCCACAAAGGAATTGACCCAGGAAGAGTTAACAAGAACTCTGTCTAATTTCCTAGCAAGATAGGAGTCCTTCTGTTTATTACTCCATGTGAAAGTTGGTCCAAAAAATGGGTGATCCTGAAGAAGGAGGTCTTGGACTGTATCTTGGAAATCTTTCATTTCATTAGTAGTATAATGACCCAGGATGTCATGGTCAGAGCTTTCAACAGAGTGAAGAAAAATATTAAAATCACCCCCTAAGATCCAAGGGGATGAACCAATACTAGAATCAAGGTATTTTAAATGATGCCAAAGATGTTTCCTTTGAGTACCATCATTGCTGCCATATATGGCTGAGATAAAAAAAGGAATCCCATTTCTAAGAACTCTAACAGTGATGCTCTGAGCAGTAGACTGGTAAAGGGATAAATCCAAGCCTTTTTTCCATAGAAACCAAATCCTACCATTAGTAGCATAGTCATAATTTGTGAAGCAATTCCAAGAGCTGAATTTGAGGCTTAGTATATCTTCAAATTTTTCTGATTTTACTCTGGTCTCTAATAAACAAAGGATATCAACTTTCAAGAGAGTGGCCCTATAAAGAAACTTATTTTGTTTATGAGGATTATTCAATCCTCTAACGTTCCAGAAGCAAAAAATCATTGAGAAGTAGAGGTTAGTTCACCTCCAAGTACTATGTCAGAGACACATTTTGACTTGTCAAGTTGCTCTTTCTTTTTAGATTTAAGATCTTTTATTAGCAGAGCCACTCCCAATGCAGCAGACCTTGGTTTTTTCCTGTGAATCTAAGTTGGGGGAGGAATCATCTATAGAATTTAAGACCTCGAATCTGTTTGAAGATCCTTTTAAAGAAGTCTTGTTATTTTTTTAGGACAACCCCTTCCTCTTTTTGGGACATTAGAAACTTTGGTAGCATTTCCAGAAGGAGAAGTATTTGTTCTTCAGAGGAGTTGATTTGAGGTAGTGAAATTTCTGAAGTATTTCCATCCTCATTAGAAAGATGATGAGACTCATTTAAAGCAGACGGATTAGCTTCATTATTGACATTTAGAGACAAAGTAATTAATGAAGTGTTGCAGACTTCATTTTTAACAGGAGAAGAGCTAGATTGATTATCCTTTGCAGCAGTATCATAAGGAAACAAATATGAAGTACCGCTGACCTCATTAGAAACAGGAAAAGAATCATGATGATCAACCTTAGCAGCAAGATCAGAAGTGGGCAATAAAGTGCTAGTTATTTCATTAAAAGGTTCTTTATCTTTGAAAGGAATCTCGTTTTTTCCTTTGGAACCAGAAGATAGAGAAACGGAGGAAGATTGCACAGCAGGAATAGAGTCACTTTTTTTCCTCCAAATTTGTTGGTTAACAGGAGCTGGGTCTTTAGAAACTAAACATGCTTTCTCAGAATGCCCAAATTTGTTACATTTTAAGCAACTAAAAGGAAGCCAAGGAACATCAACATATACAGTAGTTGACTACCCATTAGCAAGGATAACTTCAATAGTTTTAGGAATAACATCTTTCACTCCAATCTCTACACAGATTTTGGCAAACTCTAACCTAGATTTCGAGGCAGTAACCGAGTCCATAGTTAGAGGGTTACCAATGGCGCTTGCTATGTAGCTAAGGCCCTCTCTCTCTCGAAAATAGTTCGAGAGGAACATTGAAGAGATGAACCCACAGAGGGATTTTTGAAAGATCAAAATGAAGACGTTTAGAATTAGACTCCCATTTCCTTAGAATTAAAGGTTTATTCAATATATGCCATGGCCCATTTTGCAGTACTCAATCTCTCGCAGAATCATTGTTGAAAGAAAAGATGTAAAGATTGCTTCCAGCGAAGCTTACCTGGAGCGAACACCTTTAGACTGGTTATTCCACAGGTTTTCCACCATTCTTTGCATTGTTGAAAAATTGGGAGCAGCACCCAGGAATTGACCCACCAGGGATGAACTCCATCGGCAATTCCAGTATCGTATATTTCTTTTGGTGGTTGGATGATAAAGGTCGAGTCGCGAGAATTCAGTGGGAAATATTGAAGCTCTTGTCTAGATTGACATCCGAAAAGCTTCCTCCAGTCCATAATAATGAAGAGAAGAGCACACAGACTAGAAGGAATCTGAAAGAATGAAGAGAAGTCACCAGAGACGCCCGGGTTCTTAGATCCGTTAGACCCTCTAACGTACGCCTGAGAAACCAGAGAAAATGAGCAGAAACATGCAGCTCAAGGTGGACCAAAATTTTTCTTTATCATTAATTTCCAGGTATGCTTGATTGTTATACATCTCGAATCACGTTCTCTGTTTTCATCATCGATCACGTAACAATACTTCCACAAATGCGAATCATATTCCCAAGACGTCGAAGCGTGCACTGGCAATATACTATATGATGAAATCTCCTTTGGAAGATCATCCTTTTCTGTACAAATTCGTAAACGAAGATGATGCCTTTAGGAACTCGAGATTGAAGATCATATCATGCATTTCTAAGGTGAGAAATGCTTTGATATACAAACATCATGGTTTGAATTCCGAATTCATCATGGTTTTGACTAACAACGTGCATGTTTAGGGATCATGGATGGCAAAGCAAAGTGTTCGAAAGAGACCTGCCACATTGGGTCAATTTCTTGAAACTCATTATTTCAGAGGGAATAATTACATCGAGGTACATTATATGTAAAGATATTTCAAGAAAAATGAAGAATCAGAGTAATGTAGGATATAACGATCAAAATGTTTGAAAATTTGCAGGTTGACATTGATGTTGGATATTCAACAATGGCACTTGGCATATCTAATTTTCTTCAGGGATATCTTAACAATTTGGTCCTGGGAATGGCTTTTATTATACAGGTAAGTCCTCTTCCAACGTGCATAGTCAGGCATGACAGAAAACAAAGAGAAAAGTAACACCAGTATGATCTGAAAATATTAAGGTATTCAACTCAAGGCTTTTGGAACATGCAGGTTTAACCATGTTGATCCATCCAAAGCATTGCAAGCATTGCCTGACCAAATGTTTTCAAATCCAAAGTTAACCCATTTTACTCCAAGTAAGTGTTTCACTCTAAATTATCATTGTATATGGGGATACGAATTTTAAATTTTATTTTCTTTATAAATTATACTAAAGAGATGTACACGTTATGAATAAACTAATTTAGAAAGAAAAAAAGTATAAATTTGTGAGATTCAAAATTCTTTAGGAATTTCACAAATATGTGGATTTTATAAATATTCATGTTTATTATGTTGTCTCTCATTTTCACTCTTCTCAAATCCAAATTCAAATTATGGATATACCAATACTTTTTAAGTTATTTTCATTTCAAAAGTTCCTTTTAACGACAAAATTGAATAGTTAGTAAGTTTTGTAATAAAAAAATATACGAATTTACATTAATTAGTTTAACCTATTTTTTAATGCAATAAAATCTAAGGAAGAGGAATAAGTGAAAGTAAACAAAATATATAAAGAAAATAAAAAGATAAGTCTACACCCAACGTTGTACATCGCAACACACCTCTAAAGCGATATACCAAAACACTTCACTAATTAAATTATCCTTATTAAGTAAATATTAAAAGAGTAAATTATAAGCTTAGTACTTACACTAATCATTTTTATTTTGTTTTAATACCTAAACTTTATTTTTTTCAAAACCATTAACGACAATAATGATGTGGCATGACATGTCAATTGTTTATTTTTTAATTTCCACGTCACATTCCTATTTCTCTATAAATATTTTTTAATTAATTTTATTCAACCAATTAAATGGAAACACGTGTCACTGACTATGGGGATAAAAATAAAAGAAATTATTCTTACTCTTAGCACAATTTGAACCTAAACTTCTTACATGAAATGCAAGGCACTCAACCTAGGGAAGGCAGATGGGTACAATTATGTGGATTTTGCATCGTACCCGCTCCAATTGGAGTGGGGATAAGTATAAGTTTAGTGGGTAGTGTGCGAGTGTGGATGTGAAATGTAATGCCCTAAATATTGAATTAGGGTTGTAATGAAATGATATAAAAATATGAGGATTTATTCGATTAAATGATATAAGATTAGAATGATTTGGATTAGTGGTTTAGACTAAATTGAAATAATAGATAGTTTAGAGGGCATTTTGGTCCCTTACAAGAAAATGAATTTAAAATTATTAGTTAGTAAGGTATTAAATCTAAGGGAAAAAGGAAAGTAAACACCAAAAAGCTATTTTCTTTTCTTCTTCTTTCATGTGGGTGAAGCCTTCTCTATAGCTCCAAAGGTAAGCTTCCATTAAATCAGTTTTCCTTTTGATTATGAGTTGTTTTTACAACCTTAAGTGATATAGAAGCTTAAGGAAGGATTAAAGGGGATCACAACTAAGTTATGGATGAGATAATAGAGATTGAAGAAAATGGGTTTTTGAGTGATATGTTACAATATGAGTGTTTATGTATATTTACTGGTAGATTTGACTTGTCAAAGAGGTAAATGGGAGATTAAAAGCATTTGATAGGATTAAAAACACATTAGGAAAAGTGGTGTGATTCTTAGAATTGATTGTTCTTGGAAGATTTTAGATGTTTTAAGAGACTAAATGAAGGAATGTTAGTATGGACAGTTAAAGAAGAGTTCAATAGCATTGTACGGTGTATATATAACAAAATTTAACCCCATTTGGGTGATAATCGGGTTAAAAACTGGAAATTCTAGGTAAGAGAATTGGTACTGATAGAACAGTACCGATACTACAGGCTAAAAATAGGGTGAACTTGCTAAGTAGTATCAATATTGATTCAATCAGTATCAATACCGAAGGGGGAGTATCGATACCGAAGGGCAAGTATCGATACCATTTCGAAACAGAATGCAAAAATGGTATCGATACCATATCAGAGTATCGATACCATAGTATAGTAGTTGTAGACACCCGTTTTTGTCCGGGTTTATATTATTATTATTACTATTATTACATTTGCAGGCCCAGATTACAAGCATCAACAACCTAGCAGATAATAACACCCAAGACCCAAATTTGGATTCGAACAGTAGACTCGACCTAGTTGAATTAGGGTTGTGAAACCCTAAAAGTCATCAGCTAAAGCTACCACAAACTCCAATTAACCTCTGTGTCAACGACAAGATTTTATCCTCACCAACAGCTTGGGCCATCTCAACCAAATTTATCAAGTCACATGCACCAAAGTCAAACAAAATTAATGATTTCACCTAACCCATCAACATCATATCAAACGCAAAGAAATTTTAGATCCATCCATGAAGATTAGGTGAAGATATCAACCATACAATATGCAAAGGATTCGAAGACAGGGGGTCTGGAACGAAACAGAAAAAAGAGAACAACATAGAGCATTGTTCATCAAAGGAAGCAGTGTAAATAGAGGTTGTTACTTTTTTTCAAAACAAAAAAACAGATTGTAATCGAGAGAAGGGTTTTTCTCCATATTTTTGGAGGATAAATGTAACAAAGATTTGAAGAAGAATCAGTAGTAATACTCCAAAACATTTGGGTAACTCAAGATTTTCATTCATTTTTATATTGTTTTCTGTTATTGCTCAATATAAAATAAGGATTAAGTGAGGGATTTAGTTTCGTTACTTTAAGCCTCGATCTTTTGTAAGAGGAGCGTTAACCGGTTCCCTTTTTTGGTCTGCAACGTGTGTGAGAATGAGAGGGGGAGGGTTAGAGAAAAAAAGTGAAGCGTGAGGTTTGTGAAGAAGAATGAAATAAAATAGGGTGAGCTGAGAAGAGAAAGGGAGTAAGAGGCGGCATTTTTTATAGATTAGGGTTACCATTTGTGCTTAAGGGTAGTATTTATTTTAAGATTTTTTGTTTAATTGAATTTTAGTCCCTCAAAAGTTGCAGGTTTTTACGTTTAAATCATGGATCTGTGCGTTTTTTTTTTATATTTGAACACTAAGTGTTATATATATGTTTTAATTATTATGTTATGCGTTTTTTATTTGAACACTAGTTCATAAGTATTATATATATATATTTATATTAAATATGCTTTAGTTATTATAATCGTATGTTGTTTTTATGCATCCTATATTACTGTTTAACTTATATATTATATTATTAAATAGGTGTATTATATATATATATATATATTGAATATGCTTTAGTTATTATAATCGTATGTTGTTTCTATGTATCCCATATTACATGTGTTTAATTTATATATTATTAAATAGGTGTATATAATTTTTGTATGAATATGTTACTTTGCATAATAGCTCTTTGTGTATTCTTCAATGTATATGTGGTCGTATATAATTCTCATGTGGATAACTCGACATTATTACATGTTATATTAATATTTGGTTTTGTGCATAATATTTATAAATATTACATGTTAGTCATTGATTTAATGTGCTTGTGTATTTTTTTTATTCAAATTTGGCTATGATGTTAGTAAATATATCGTTTTAGTCCTTGTTTTAATTTGGTTTAATTGTGATTTAGCTTTCAAGTTTTTGATTTGTTGCACTTTAGTTCTAAATTTCATTTTTGGGGTTATTTTCACTTTTAGTATAAGTATTATTTGATATTTTGATCTAAGAAATTTGCAATAGATTAATTGATTTCAATACTTTATGCGGTCCTTAAGCTTCAATAATTATTTTAGTTTATAATATTAGAATATTATAAAAAAGAAAAAAATATGAATAAAATAATGTTAGATTTGATGATATTTGAGAGTTGAAAATTATGCTTGCCGACAGTTCACATGCCATTGTCTTCCAATTTTAACATTAATGTCATACAATATAATTAATTAATTAATTAATTAAACATTATTAGATGATAGCATATAGACTACATAAATTAATGTTGAAGCTACGTTCATATTGGGATAATTTTTCCTTATAAAGTAGAATAAGATGCAATTATTAAGAATTAGTGGGGGGGTTTGATTTGATATATTAATTGGTGCTTTGACTTTTAATATTGTTTTGGCTAAAAAGAAAATTTTTAATTGGACATCATAATTTTATACTTTGGGGTTAAATTACATTGTAGAAACTCTTTTATTTATATTTGTGGTTCTGTTCTACGAATTTCTATTTTTTCTATTTTGGTCATTTAAATGTATATTTTTGCTATTTAATCCCTTAAATTTTTGTTTGTTTTATTTTAATATTAAGTTCATATTTTTGTTAGATATCTTATGAGTATAAGGATTTTGTTTTTAAAAAATGTAACCGACTCTTTTATTACGACAAAATGTAAGCGACATAGTACCAATTTTGGGCGCTGTGGGGGTGCTAATCCTTCCCCATGCGTAACCGACTCCTGAACATGTTTTAATCAAATCTTTGGTAAACGCAGACCAACTTTTGTCTTAAAAAATTGATTTTTCTTAAAATTTTTTAAAAGACATTTTTAGGTATTCGACCTACCTAATCCAAAGGTTGATGGCGATTCTTTTCAACTATATCAAATTTAATCCAAAATCACCAATTTTCCAAAATTAAAGTCGTAACTATTTTTTAAAATAATAAACGATTGTCCCACCTAAAAAATGGTTACGACAGCTTGGCGACTCCGCTGGGGACATTTTTTTAGAGAGTCAAGCTGTAAGTCGTTTATACATTGTCGTTGTAATGGAAATTATGAGTTCAAGTTTTTAGTTAATTTATGATTCATTTATTGAAGTTTGTAATTGCTTCATTTTTTGTTATACTACCATTTTGATTTTTGCTTTCAGATCTGTCCAAGTTTTTGTCGTGGTTTCATTTTCGTTTTGAGTTAAAGGGTTGAATGTTCCTCCTCACACACATCACGTTCATTTGCATAACATAAGCTCACTTATGAGCTTTGTCCCTTTTAAGTTGAGATGAAAGCTTAACCTACGTGAGATAATTTTTTCTCCGCACGGGTTTTAGCAAGTAATCTTTGGGGTTCATATACTTTATATCTACGTGAGATAAATTGTTTCTCCGCATGGACATAAGGGAATGTATCATCTCGAATTGAACTCGATCCGCAAGAGCCTGTAATGGCCAAGATTGAGGGTTTATTAGCCCAAGGGGGCACCAACTTTAAGGACAATTCGAGTACCTTTTCCCGTTAGAGCCAAAACCATGCATATATTGAACCGTAGAATCGTTACCCTAGGTATTAGACATACTGAGCCTCTGACCGTTAGTAAGTACCCAAATTAAGTGTACACAAAGGAGGAGCGTTTCTGAACCTTTTTATTTTCTGTTGAACAACATCATGTGAACTAGATATCATACGGTTAGGATCATTTCATTGAAAATAATTATTTTGGGTAGAAAGCATGTTTGGGTAGGATCACTATCTAATAAAAGCATGATTGGGTAGATATCATGATTGGGTAGGTGTTATATTTATCTTTAAATAGAATCTTTTAATTTTATTGATTATTTCTCCCATACTAATTTATTTCTTTTCTTTTGCGTATGCCATTTTTTCGTCCTTCTTTGCATTGCATCACTTTCGCATCTGTATTTGCATCTTCGCATTTGCATAATCATCATGAATAAAAGAAAGGTGTTGATTAAACCAAGTAATCATCAGATTAGAAGAGCGATCATTGAAATGGAAAAGAGTTTTCATAACAAGGAAGAACTCAATCCAGCGGTTCAAAATTAGTCTGAAGAAACACAAAGGGTGAAAGGAGACAATTTGTCTGGGGATTATGTATCATATGATAACAAATGTCAATGTCAATCTCAAGCAAGAATGATCTACAAGAGCTGATATAGATTTGGGATATTTAGAGAATAGTTACCAAGGAGAAATTTCACAAGAAATATGGTGACATGGTTTATTTCCTTTGCGTAAAGATAGATGAGTCGTTGCTTAAAATCTCTGGTCTAATGCCAGAATTTTGCATACAAATGTTTCACTTTTAAAAAATAAGATTTGACACCAACAATAGAAGAGTACTACTTTATTTAATTTCAAAAACATACAGGTGGATAAAGTTTATTCCAGACCTCTGAAAGTTCAATCCTTCAAGAATAAACTGATAAAGATTACTGGTAAAGGTGAAAATTGGATAGTACAACATTTAACAAAAAGGACAAAGTGAAAGATTTCATTAACATTGTCTTAATAAGGTGATACTGAGCATATAGATGAAGATACAAGATTGGACACATTTGCTCTTGCCATGTATGGTCTAGTGATATTTCCAAAGACTTTGTTCCATGTGGAAAGTGTTGTTGTAGATTTCTTTAACATATTGATGAAGGGTATAAATCCAGCACAGATAGATTTAGTAGAGACTTTTTGATCCCTAAATGATTGCCATAAATTGGAAAAAAGGCAATTCAGATGTTGCACTCAAATACTCACCATCTGGATTCAGAATCATTTCTAGAAAGAGGAGAAAATTATTGGGGTCATGATCGTGGAACTAAATAAAAAGGCAAAACTGCATTCATAGATTGATTTTCTTGTAAAGATGAAAGTTCTTTTGGAAGAATGGAACTCTTCTAAGAATGATTACTTTTGGAAATCGATACCTTTTGCATTTACATTTACATTTGCATTCACATCTTTGCATTTTTATGTTTGTATTTACATTTTTCGCATCTTTTCATAGTTTCAATCTTACATCATGCGTTTGCATTTTGTTTCAAACTAATTTACATGCATTAAATCATGAAAATATGGGAATAATTCGTGGAGGATTCCATGACAGAATTTTCGAAATCAAATTGGAGCTAACTTGGTCTTCTTAGAGAAGGATAAAAACCATGAATGAGATTGTAGCAAGGGTTGGTAGAATCGAGAAACTCCAAGAGCAACTTATCAAGATTCAACAAAAATTTATTAATGAAGCTAGGAAATTCCAAGTTGAATCCAGAGAACATATGTCCAAGTTGATGAGCATGATGGTTACAATAATATATGGGGAGAAATAATTAGAAGACCCTATTATGCAAGAAAAGATGAAACTTCAAGTGCTAATATGAATAATAGTGGTACAGCCAATGCGATAGTAGAAAATGATCAAGAACCTGTTAAGGGATATGGTAATTCAAGTCAAATCCAAAAATTAAGTATGATTCTAGAAAATGATACAGAGATCATACTGGGAAAAGTAGAAGTTAAGGGTGAAACTTCTAATACAAAAGTGGAGCCGGACTCAAAGAAGAGAGGCATAGAGGAGGTTCAAATGCCAGTAAAGAATAACAAAAAGAATAGAAAGAAGAAGATACCTATGATTCTGATTTCGATCTCGATCTCATATTCGGACTTGATACCTTTTCTTTTTGAAAGTGGGCTCCTAATGTCTATTCCTCCAAGGCCTAATACTTATTTACGTCCAGATTGGCAATATGTCAAAAATTCATGTGGCTATCATTCTGGAGAGTTTAGCCACTCCACAAAAATTGTGCGATACTGAGATTAAAAGTTCAAAACCTCATCATGGAAGGATTGTTATGCTTTGAAAATGGAAAACCTAAGCTCCTCATAAGCTCAAAACTTGTCGATGAAGGGATATCTGCAAACCAATATCTCTCCCAAGACGTTGGTCAAACATTGAACCTTCAAAATGAACATCTCATTGATCAGTCACAAGGTCTTCAATATGGCAAGTAAAAAGTGAGGTCAAAAGAACTTTCGTACAGCCAGTTATATCCCAAGTTGCTACAAGCCCAACTGATTACTCCACGACTGGCTCAGCCTCTACTTCCCCTTATCTGAGATGGTATAATGAAAAAGTTTCTTTTGAATATCATGTCGGAGCCCGAGGACACTCTATCAAGAATTATAGCAACTTCAAGTGACAAGTCCCAGATCTTTTGACTCATGGAGTTATAGAGGAGGATGTTAACAATCAGTCTGTTTCGATTAGAAAATTGGGAGTCAGTTTCCTGAATGGTGTTGATGAGGTAAGAAATGAAGTGCAAACGGAAGAGGGCGTAAAAAGAGGAATGAGCAAAATCAAGGAAAGCAAGATATGTGAGGCAGAGATAAATGATTCAACTTTTAAGACCTCTCTGACACTAAAAACTGAGATAAGTGTGGGAAATGGCAAGCAAAAAGCTAAAGGATAGGTAATCCGAGACTGACCGCAAAAGATGTCTTGGGAAAATACTACCCTCAAGGTTTTTCAAGTGCCCATTTCCAACTTGCTATCCCCTTTAATCAAGATTCAATACCTTACTCCAAGGCCTTTAAGAGTGAAGACTAGTTCATCTACTTATGGCTATGATCTGAATAGTGCTTGCGATTTTAATCTAGGGGTATTGGGCCATCATACTGACAAGTGTATACCATTGATGGAAGAGATAGAAAGGCTCGTTGACAATGGAGTCCTGACAAGAGAAATGATTAAGAAATGGGGGGAAATGAGAACAAGAACCCTGGGCCGATTATACACCCAACATTATAAGAGCAATGGGGTATGCTAAATAAATAAGTGGAAGTTGTTATCTACCACTGTAGTACTTTCTATTTTTAGCATCTTGTTTGAACTTTTTTTTGTTCCTTTAAATAAATTTTTGTTGCTTTTAAGGTTATCAGCATTGAATAAATTTTGCAATCTTGCAGTTCTTTGAATATCAACAGGATTAAAAACTCTTTATGATTAGAGTTACACATCTTTGACAAATTATCAAGATTGGAAACTGGTAAAACAAGGACCTTGACTTAACTTCAGATGAAATATACCCAAACATTGTACCCTTCTACAAATATGAGATAGCCTTCTCCAATGCAAAAACTTAGATAAAAGGCTTGGTATTTACATATAGGAGCGTACAACATGGGGCATCTTTTGTGTGACTTTGCGAAATTGTCTAGATTACTTTCTATTGATGACGTTCGATGATGAAATCTTCACAATTAGGTAAAGTCAGTTGCTTGGGAATTGAACTCTAACGATGAGATTTTTTGATTTCCACCAAACCACTTAGACTATAACAGGTTTTTCTTAAGAGTTATATATCCATGTTATATTATTATATATACAATAAAGCTTGAGTTGTCCTTTTAGAGCAATTGGTCAATAGCCCCGGCTTTATGGATAATATTCAGCTAGCTTATTATACTATTATATACAATAAAGCTGAGCTATTCCGCTAAGGCAATTGGTTATAGAGTAAACTCGAAAGCCCTGGCTTTATGAATAGATTATATTTAAACCATGACCTTGATCGGGTACTTGGCAATTCGGTGTATGCTCCACTGTGATTGTCAAGTCAAAGACTTTGTGATGATATGAACCCTTCAGCTGGCCCGATAAAGGCAAATTACAATAAAGCTGATCTCAGCTAGCCAGACCATGGCAAATTTTATAAATAAAGAGTTTCAGTAAAGATGGACTAAGGGAGTTAAGGAACACCTGTTATAGTAAATTTCATACGAGCACACAAAAATTTCATTTTTAGATCGATATTTTCGCATTGGTTTGGTTAAAGGGAAGATTTCAGAGAAGTGAAATAAAGGTATTCTAGATGGTCTAGTAATTAGCTATGCTAGTTGTGTCATTTTGTCTGCATCTGATAAAAATACCAAGTCATAAAAGTGAGGCATGTGGCAATGTTCACAAAGAGTAAGAGAGGAGTGACATCTTTAATAGATGTAACCATAGAAAATAGGAAAGCCAACCTGAAATTTACCCATAAATCATTATACTTGTCAAAGAATTATAACTTTAAAACATTAAAGAGCTGTTAATTCTTTTGATATTCTTTAAACTCATGCTTATGATTTGATTCTATTGTGAACCTGTAAAGAACAATACTTTACAAAATTCTTTTTTTTTTGATAAAGAAAGGAGGAAAACATTTTCAAACAGGACAGTCTCAAATGAGAAAGGTTCTTGAAGCAAGTTAAGGAGTGTTATACCTCTATTTGAGAAAAACAATGAGCGATGCCAAAATGAGGAAGTACTTCACATTCTTGAAAGCAAGTGGTCCGGAAGATCAGGAGGGCTGGAAGAGATAACTTGTAACACTCTCTCATGACATTATCAACAACCTGATAAGAAGACGATGATTGTCTTATTCAAAAGGAGCACATATCCTAGTGCATAACAAAAAGGCAAGAATGCAACCAGTCAAGCAGAAGATGACCACCTTACTCAGAAGAAATACATATCTCAGACATTTCTGTTAGAAAGATTGATCACTTCTTAAGTTTGTGATAAAATGAAGATAATCCCTCAAAATTACTTGACAACACTGTTGTTCAGTAACACCATAATAAGAGCATTCAAGATAAACAAATTTGGGCACAAATAGAGCCACAGTGATCCAAAAATATGAGCATTATCAAAGTTGTACCTCATGGGAATCATGAGATTCAAATTCAATGGACATCGAGAATGAACCTTTTGACTTGAAGGATGTGGCATTTTAAAGGCCCATTTTAGACATAAATGATCTATGTGGGGCATCTTGAAGGCTCACATCAGCATGAAATAACAGAAATGATTCATATGGGGCATTTTGAAAGCTTATGTTGAGGCATTTTGAAGGCTCATATCAGCAATAAACAATTTTGAATGCATTTTGAACGTTCATATCAGCAAATACTGGGGCATACTGAAGGACCATATCATCATGTGTCAAGATCATTGATTTGAGCAAATATTTCCAATGAGACAGAAAGATATGAAGAATGAAAATGGTGAAATAGTGACAGTGGAGCTGACTATACATAATTGCTTTGTTCATCAGGTAGTTGCATTATTTTGGTGATTTGATACTGGTAGTTAAAGCATCACACTTGTGGTTTCACTGAACTTTGTTCTTAAGTGACGTCCTATAAAAGCTCCGAACATTATGCAAAGAGCTTCACTGACACGAAATCTGGACAAAAGCCACATGAAGGGATGAATGTCTTGTCAAATGTTTTACGAAAATCTGGGCGGAAGCCACATGAAAGGATAAATGTGTTGTCAAATGTTTTACGAACCAGTGATTATGGTGTTGAACCAATGTTGCAATCATATTAGTATTTCCATTTTTTGGTCTAAGATAAATTTTGACTTCTTCAACCCCAAGGTTAGAAGTGAGAAATGATGAAAATTTCTTTCCAGAGAAGGGGAGCTAAAATTTTAACAACGAGAAACTAGTGGAGTCAACTAAGGTTAACAACATATTGTTGTTAAGCATCTCAAAATCATATGGTCCAAATAGCCTTGTTCGAGATCTGATTGGATATGGAGACAGGAAAGGAATTAGGATAAATCTTCCTTATAATGTGTTTTAAAAGTCAAATTAGAACAGACGTTGCTCTCCTAATTAATCTCTGCCGAGTTTAGCATATCTACATCTACATTTTTCAAAGATGATAGATTCTCTTTTCCAAGATGAAAGCTTTATTGGATTTCTACACAACTCCAAGCAAAGAAAGCTGGTGTTATCCAGGACAAAATGGGGCATCAAGATCATAATTCTGATTATGGAAAGAGTTACACAAATGAAACATTTCTTTTGAGGCTTTAATGAAACAAAGAAAACACAAAGATACAAGTGGATCAGATGGTTCATCAGAAATGCCAACTTGAAATGACATTTTGACTAAGTGAAGGAAGACCGAGTTCACCATTTTGAAGTCAAATGAAGATTGCATCAACATTTTTTGCATTCATAAGAACATCATTTGCATATAAAAAAGTCATGCATTACACCAACATGAATTTGCATCTTTGCATCAAATATTCATTCATAATAGTTGCATTCAGCTACATTTTTGCAGATATTTCAGAAAAAAATGAGAGTAAAAGACAACAAGACATCCTCAGCAAGAGGGAAAATCATCTTCAGATTCAACATTTTCAAACAAATTTTGTCTCGCTTGAGACAGTCTCATTTAATACAGAAGATTTTATCTCATTCAAGATTGTTTTTCCTTGAAACAGAAGATTTTACCTCATTCAAGATTGTTTTTCCTTGAAACAAAGATTTTATCTCATTCAAGATTGTTTTCCTTGAAACATAAGATTTTATCTCACTCAAGATTGTTTTTCCTTGAAACAGAAGATTTTATCTCATTTAAGATTGTTTTTCCTTGAAACAAAAGATTTTATCTCACTCAAGATTATTTTTCCTTGAAACAGAAGATTTTATCTCACTCAAGATTGTTTTTCCTTGAAACATAAGATTTTATCTCACTCAAGATTGTTTTTCCTTGAAATAGAAGATTTTATCTCCTTGAGATAGTTTCCCTTGAAACAAATTTTGTCTCGCTTGAGATGGTTTTTCTTAAAACCAAATTCGTCTCGCTTGAGACAACTTTCCCTTGAAACAAGAAATTAATCTCACTTGAGATGGTTTTTCTTAAAACTTACTTCGTCTTGCTTGAGATAATTTTCCTTCGAAACAAAATTTATCTCACTTGAGAGAGCTTCTCTTAAAACAAGTTTCTTATTAATTTTCATCTAGTGCTAAATTTCTTACAGGAATTCAAAGAGCCAACAAATATTTCATTTCACGATTTCAGCAAAGAATTAATCCATATTTTTCACCATTGAAAGAAATGGATCTCAACAAAGATTCGAGAACCTTTGGGTCAATACCTTCGGGTACTTCAAGCAAATTATTACTGACACATGATAATCTTTTACAGGTTTGAAAATTTTCAAAGAGAAGATAAACATATCAATATTTCCAGTACAAAGTTCATAATGAGAAGAGCTTGTTCGACCTATCACTCGATTCACGGTATTTCGAATCAGTGATGCCTCACTTGAAGGATTGACATTTCCAATGGAGAGTTCATAATGAGAAGAACTTATCCGAAAGAGGAAGAATAACTTCATAATAAGAAGAACTTGTTCAACCTATCACTCGATTTAGGGCATTTCGAATCAGTGACATCTTGTTTGAGGGATAGACATTTCCAATGAAGAGTTCGTAATGAGAAGAACTCGTCCTAAAGGAGGAAGTTCATAATGAGAAGAACTTGTTCCTTTCAAAATCACCACAGAAGGAGGTGAACCAACATTTCCAGAAGAGTTCATAATGAGAAGAACTTGTCCTAAAGGAGAAAGTTCATAATGAGAAGAACGTGTTCCTTCTAAGTCCACCGTAGAAGGAGGTGACTCAAGATTTCCAGTGGAAGGTTCATAATGAGAAGGACTTGTCCAATGAGGGAGAATAAGTTCATAATGAGAAGAACTTGTTCAACCTTAGTTCAAGATTTCCAGTTGAGAGAAGAACTCATCCAATGAGGAAGAAGAAGTTCATAATGAGAAGAACTTGTTCAACCTTGGTTCGATTCCATCACAGAAGGAGGTGAATCATCATTTCCAGTAAAGAGTTCATAATGAAAAGAACTCATCTAACGAGGAAGAAGAAGTTCATAATGAGAAGAACTCATTCAACCTTGCATTAACATTTCCAGTTGAGGGTTCATAATGAGAAGAACTCATCCAACAAGTGAGAAGAAGTTTATAATGAGAAGAACTTGTTCAATTCAACACTTCAAAATGAAAGTTATCCAACTCAAAGCTCAACTTCACGACGAAAGAGCCACTCACGATTTCAACTTCACGAAGAAGAATATTGTGCCCAATGGATCGACTTAGTGTCACAACAATTTATCATCCACCAACTTGATTTCTTCATCACGTAGGAACGGTGTCAACCCCAGATAGCCAGTCGTCCCATCACGTAGAACCGTGTTATCACCTATAGATGGCCTACCGTCCTCATCACGTAAGAACCGTGTCATCACCCGACCTGAACTCCTCGTTATGTAGGAGCCGTGTCAATCCTTGATAACCAGAACTCTTCATCACGTATGAGCCATGTCATCACCGACTAGATTTCCTCATTATGTAGGAGCTATGTCAACCTAGATAACCAGTCGTCCTTATCACATAGGAACCGAGTTAGTACCCTTCCTAAAGATGACCAAGAACTCTTCATCACGTATAGCAGTGTCATCCTCTGACTAGATCTCCTCTGACTAGATCTCCTCATTATGTAGGAGTTTTGTCACCCTTACACGACCCGAACTCTTAATCTCGTATGAGCAGTGTCGTCTCCTAAATCAAACACTATCAATTTTCCAAAACTGAAAAAGAGAATCGGACAAAAACTGGTTGTCTTTTTCGTCTTTGCCTTATTCTTGTTAACACAAGAATGTGCAAAGAGGGGCAGCTGTAAACACCCATTTTTGTTCGGGTTTATATTATTATTATTATTACTATTACTATTATTAATATTATTATTATTACATTTGTAGGCCCAGATTACAAGCATCAACAGCCCAACAGATAATAACACCAAGAACCAAATTTGGATCCGAACAGTAGACCCGACCTAATTTAGGGTTATAAAACCCTAAAAGCCATCAGCTAAAGCCACACCAACTCCAATTAGCCTCTGTATCAACGATAAGATTTTATCCTCACCAATAGCTCGGGCCATCTCAACCGAATTCATCAAGTCACATGCACCAAAGTCAAGAAAAATTAATGATTTCACCTAACCCATCAACATCATACCAAACGCAAAGAAATTTCAGATGCATCCATGAAGATTAGGTGAAGATATCAACCATAAAATACGCAAAGGATTCGAAGATAGGGGGTCTAGAACGAAACAGAAAAAAGAGAACAACAAGAGCATTGTTCATCAAAGGAAGCAGTGTAAATAGAGGTTGTTACTTTTTTCAAAACAAAAAAAAACAGATTGTAATCGAGAGAAGGGTTTTTCTCCATATTTTTGGAGGATAAATGTAAACAAAGATTTGAAGAAGAATCAGCAATAATACTCGAAAACATTTGGGTAACTCAAGATTTTCATTCATTTTTATATTGTTTTCTGTTATTGCTCAATATAAAATAAGGATTAAGTGGGGATTTAGTTTCGTTACCTTAAGCCTTGATCTTTTGTAAGAGGAGCGTTAACCGGTTCCCTTTTTTGGTCTACAACGTGTATGAGAATGAGAAGGGGAGGGTTAGAGAAAAAAAGTGAATCGTGAGGTTTGTGAAGAAGAATGAAAGAAAATAGGGTGAGCAGAGATAGAAAGGGAGTAAGAGGCGGTATTTTTTATAGATTAGGTTACCATTTGTGCTTAAGCGTAGTATTTATTTTAAGATTTTTTGTTTAATTGAATTATAGTCCCTCAAAAGTTGTAGGTTTTTACGTTTAAATCATGGATCTGTGATTTTTTTTATATTTGAACACTAAGTGTTATATATATGTTTTAATTATTATGTTATGCGTTTTTTATTTGAACACTAGTTCATAAGTATTATATATATATATATATTAAATATGCTTTAGTTATTATAATCGTATGTTGTTTTTCTGCATCCTATATTACTGTTTAACTTATATATATTATTAAATAGGTGTATATATATATATATATATATGAATATGCTTTAGTTATATAATCGTATGTTGTTTCTATGTATCCCATATTACATGTGTTTAATTTATATATTATTAAATAGGTGTATATAATTTTTGTATGAATATGTTACTTTGCATAATAGCTTTTTGTGTATTCTTCAATGTATATGTGGTCGTATATAATTCTCATGTGCATAACTCGACATTATTACATGTTATATTAATATTTGATTTTGTGCATAATATTTATAAATATTACATGTTAGTCATTGATTTAATGTGCTTGTGTATTTTTTTATTCAAATTTGGATATGATGTTAGTAAATGTATCATTTTAGTCCTTGTTTTAATTTGGTTTAATTGTGATTTAGCTTTCAAGTTTTTGATTTGTTGCACTTTAGTTCTAAATTTCATTTTTGGGGTTATTTTCACTTTTAGTATAAGTATTATTTGATATTTTGATCTAAGAAATTTGCAATAGATTAATTGATTTCAATACTTTATGCGGTCCTTAAGCTTCAATAATTATTTTAGTTTATAATATTAAATATTATAAAAATAAGAAAAAATATGAATAAAATAATGTTAGATTTGATGATATTTGAGAGTTGAAAATTATGCTTGCCGACAGTTCACATGCCATTGTCTTCCAATTTTGACATTAATGTCATACAATATAATTAATTAATTAATTAATTAATTAATTAATTAATTAAACATTATTAGATGATAGCATATAGACTACATAAATTAATGTTGAAGCTACGTTCATATTGGGATAATTTTTCCTTATAAAGTATAATAGGATGCAATTATTAAGAATTAGTGGGGGGTTTGATTTGATATGTTAATTGGTGCTTTGACTTTTACTATTGTTTTGGCTAAAAAGAAAATTTTTAATTGGACATCATAATTTTATACTTTGTGGTTAAATTACATTGTAGAAACTCTTTTATTTATATTTGTGGTTCTGTTCTACGAATTTATATTTTTTTTCTATTTTGGTCATTTAAATGTATATTTTTGCTATTTAATCCCTTAAATTTTTGTTTGTTTTATTTTAATCTGTTAAGTTCTATTTTTGTTAGATATCTTATCGAGTATAAGGATTTTCTTTTAAAAAAAATTAATTTGAAGCAATTAATTAACTTTTAATAAATTGATCATAATTTAATTTTATATTTGATTCAAGATGTCACCATTACGACAAAATGTAAGCGAAATAGTACCAATTTTGGGCGCTGTGGGGGTGTTAATCCTTCCCCACGTGTAATCGACTCCTGAACCCATTTTAATCAAATCTTTGGTAAACGCATACCAGCTTTTGTCTTTAAAATGATTTTTCTTAAAATTGTTTTTTAAAAGACATTTTTAGGACCTACCTAATCCAAAGGTCGATGGCGACTCTTTTCAACTATATCCAATTTAATCCAAAATCACCAATTTTTCAAAATTAATGTCGTAACTTTTTTTTAATATAATAAACGATTGTCCCGCCTAAAAAACGTTACGACAGTAGTATCGATACCATGGTAAGGGTATCGATACTATGGAGTCAGAAATGTTAAACATAGGTTGATATTCTTAGAGAAAGTTAATGATATGTCCTTTTAAATATTGTTTAAGTACAATGTTAGAAAATATACTAACATTTGGTATGATACATGTTTTAAATGGATGCTTGAGTATATCGAAACCAAGCTCCCGAGACTAGCAAAACTAAGGGCAAAGACAAAGTACTGGAGTAATCAGCCTTACTTTTTGGATACATAGCGGGAAAAGCCAGGTGAGTGCATTTAATTGTGTAACTATATGATGTACTAATCATATATGTGACTATTTAAAAATGTATATGGTGATTACCAAATAGGCACTAAGTGTGCATTTCACGGAATCCATCTTATGTGGATGAATAACTGTTTCGACACTAAGTATGTAATTCATGGAATTCATCCTATGTGGATGAATAACTGTTTCGGCACTAAGTGTGCATTTCACGAAATTCATCCTGTGAATGAATAATCGTTTCGGCACTAAGTGTGCATTTCACGGAATTCATCCTATGTGGATGAATAACCGTTTCAGCACTATTGTGCAAAACACGAAATTTATAATATGTTTATGAATTACCGTATGGGCACTATAGGTGCATTACAAAGAAATGATAATGAATGAAAATAACGAATTAGTATTCAATCGATAAAGAATAATGATATATATATATATTGATTTCATTGTATGATTAGTTTTTGCCTCACTAAATAGTAGTTAACGTGTGTTTATTTCATGTAGGTTAATACAAGCTGAGTAAGGAGATCATTGACATCCAAGCCAGAGTTGCCTCATCAGTAACCATATGACATACATGTCTTCTTTTGATTTTTTTAGTTGGCATGTAATAGAGTTTAGTAAAACGCTCTGAATAGTATCATATTAAACTGTTGTAAAATGGTAGGGTGTTAGAACATCTCTTTTTCTTATTTTATTTAAGTTAATGTATATTTTATTTTAAGTGAATTAAATATTTTATAAACAAAACAAAATTTTTACGGGTCTTCGAATGAGGAATAGTAATAATAATGATGTGACATCTATACCTCGTGTACGAAAGGTATACGAGAGATGTGTGTTACATTTATTGGTATCAGAGCTACAGTTTAGTGATTCTCGGGCGAATTAAGTATAATTTTAAATGTAAAAAGAGTTTACATACCATTAAGTTGTCAAGGTTACTGATAGGGTATAGAATGAATATGATAAGATGTCTCTCCTTATTAACTTAAGTATTATCTTTATGTATGTTGTAATAGATGTCGGATTCTACGAATTCAAGAAGAACGACTGGACAAGAGAGTAGAGATAGATCGGATAGTGGAAGCTATGAAGAAAATAGCGAACATCCGATTCCGTCTGATAATGCCAGTGTACCAGCACCTCAGGGTGTGCATGTTCTGGAGTTTGGAGCTTTTATGCAAGTTTTCAACGCTATCTTGACTAGATTCCAACCTCTTCTGCCTTCCCCTGCTCCTTCAGTACCGTGAATGCTAATTCCGAAGGAGTTAAGAAGTTTGGGAGCTCCTGAGTTCAAGAGAGAAGAAGGTGAAAGTCCTATAGACACGGACGTATGGTTAAATGATGTGATGATGATGTTATCAAGTCTGCAATGCTTCGATCATGAAAAACTGGGTGGAGTTGTATCGTTACTCAGAGGATCGGCTCGGGTATGGTGGAAAAACACGACAATATATGTGTCGCCTGAGTAAGTGAATTGGTTGTTCTTTCAAGAGGATTTCAAAAACAAGTATAGTGGGGAGCAGTTCATGAGATCAATGTTGTTGAAGTTTCTTAGCTTGAAACAAGGTGATCAAGTAGTGCATGAATATAAGGTTGAATACAATAAGCTCAGTCGTTATGCTACAGAGGTTGTTCCTAATGATAAAGCTCGTCGAGATTGGTTCATTGAGGTCTGAGGCCTAAGCTAAAAGATGATGTTGGCATTAAATTTGTCCAGTCTGCAGCAAGTGATAAATAAAGCAAAGGCGATTGAAAGAGCTCAAGAGGAGACTCTAGTTGCAAAGCTGAGTATGCATACAGGAAAAAAGATTTTGATGTCTTCATCTACACATTATGCTAAGAGAGGCAATGGATCAGGTTCTTGATATACTAATAGAACGGATGTTGGGGTAGCTGCATAGAAGTCTAAGCAGTCTCATTGTTTTGCTACGAGATCAGTACAATCTGAGAGGTCAGACGGTTAATCTTAGTCTGGCCAAAGAGAAGAGACTCGGAGAGTGGCCCGACTTTATAATATAAAGACCAATGATGATTGGGATGATCTGGAGATCATAACAGGTATATTTCACCTTTTTTATGAGCTTGTTTTTGTTATAGTTTATCCTGGTTCTACGCATTCATATATTAGTACCAAGTTGGTTAGAACTAGAGGAATTCTTTTATAACCAATTTCTAGTGAAATGATAGCGGTGAACCCTATGGGTCATAGTGCAAGAGTATCATGGGTATGTAGAAAATGTCCAATTAAGATTCAATGTGTTGTGTTTTTGGAAAACTTGATGGAGTTTCCCTTTGATGAGTTTAAAATTATTTTGGGCATAGATTGGTTGTCTCCACACCATGGATGGGTAGATTGTCCTTGGAAACTATTATTCCTAAAGGATACTGAAGGCTCCGAAATTGTGGTGATAGGTGAGAATGCAAAATCCATGTCCAATGTGATATCGACTTTGACCGCAAAGAGAATGATGTCAAAAGGATACATAGTTTTTTCTAGCTAACGTAATAGACACTAGAGTTCTGGATGTGAGATTACAGGATATCCCCACAGTTAGGGAGTTTCCAGAGGTTTTTCCTGAAGAGTTACCATGTTTACCTCCTGATCGGGAAGTAGAATTTAGCATTGTGGTTTATCTGGGTACTGAACCTATTTCTATGGCTCCATGTAGAATGGCTCCAACGGAGTTAAGGGAACTAAAAGCACAGTTGCATGAGCTACTTGATAAAGGATTCAACCGACCCTGTGTTTCTCCTTAGGGAGCGCATGTACTATTTTTGAAAAAGAATGACGGGTCTATGCGGTTATGTATTGACTATCGTCAACTAAATAAGGTAACAATAAAGAACAAGTATCCTCTTTCGAGGATTGATGACCTGTTTGATCAGTTGAAAGGCACAGCAGTGTTCTCTAAGATAGATCTGAGGTTGGGGTACCATCAGTTAAAGATAAAAAATGAGAAGACGACTTTTCGGACTAAGTACGAGCACTATGAATTTATAGTAATGTCGTTTGGATTAACAAATACCCCTGCAGTATTTATGAATTTAATGAACAGAGTGTTCCAACCGTACTTAGATCAGTTTTTAGTAGTGTTTATATATGATATCTTGGTATATTCCAGGTCAAGGGAAGAACATGATGCTCATCTTCGGGTGGTTCTTCATATACTTCGCGAAAAGAAATTGTACATGAAATTATCTAAATACGAGTTTTGGTTATCTTAGATTGCTTTCCTTGGTCACATAGTATCTGCAGAAGGAATAAGAGTGGATCCCAAAAAAGATTCAAGCCATAATGGATTGCCATGGAATGTTTCTAAAGTTCGAAGTTTCTTGGGGCTTGTTGGTTATTATAGACGATTTTTGAAAAAATTTCGATGATAACTCTATCGTTAACTAAGTTGTTACATAAGGACGTGTCTTTTGTTTGGACAGATAGATGCCAAGACTGTTTTGAAATGTTGAAGAGAATAGTAATTGAGGCTCCAATGCTCGTGCAACCTGAGTCAGGTAAAGAATATGTTGTTTACAATGATGCATCCTATAATGGGTTAGGATGTATGCTGATGCAAGAAGGGAAAGCTGTGGCTTATACCTCAAGACAGTTCAAGAATCATGAGAGAAATTACCCGGCACATGACTTAGAATTGGCCGCAGTGGTTTTTACTTTAAAAATCTGGCGCCATTATCTGTACGGGGAGTGTTGCCATGTTTCTACAGATCATAAAAGTCTAAAGTATTTGTTGACTCAGAAAGAGCTGAACTTAAGATAGAGAATATGGATTGAGCTTATAAAAGATTATGATTTGATTCTTGACTACCATCCGGGTAAGGCTAATGTGGTAGCATGCACTCAATCGAAAAACTTTTTCATCTTTAAGGGCCGTAGATGCACATATGTCTTTAAAAAGAAGATGATGCTTTGATTGCTTAATTAAATTTAAGACCGATATTTTTGGATCGGGTTAAAGAGCTGTAAGGCCAAGATGAGAAATGCTTGATGAGATTGCCGCAAGCCAGAAAAGAAGAGGCCAAAGATTTTGAAATAAGGGATAATGGATGTTTATATTACCGAGGAAGACTTTGCATTCCTAATGATGCTGAATTGAGAAAATATATTCTTGGTGAAGCACATTATAGCCCTTTGACGATACACTCATGTGGAAATAAGATGTATCAGGATTTGAAAACTCGTTACTGGTGGCCAAGCATGAAAAGAGTTGTCACAGAATTTGTTGCAAATTGTTTGACATGTTAGCAAATGAAAGTTGAACATCAGGTATCATTCGGATTATTTCAGCCTATATCTATTCCTGAGTGGAAGTGGGAGCGAGTCATAATGGACTTTGTTTTGGGGCTACCGTTATCACCGGGTAAAAATGAGTCAATTTGGGTAATTGTAGACATATTGACCAAGACAGCTCATTTTATCCCAATTCGAGTAGATTACTCGATGGATAAACTTGCGAAGTTGTATATAAAAGAGATAGTTAGACTACATGGAGTACCGATATCGATAGTATCCGATTGAGACCCAAGGTTTACTTTAAGGTTTTGGAAGTCCTTACATGAGACATTGGGTACTCGATTGAACTTTAGTACAACTTTTCATCTGCAGAAAGATGGGCAATCAGAGTGAGCTATTCAGATACTGGAGGATATGTTTAGGGCATGTGTTATTGAATTTAAGGGATCATGGGAAATGTATTTGCATTTAACAGAATTTGGATATAACAATAGTTATCAATCAAGTATTAAGATGTCCCCATATTAAGCTCTATATAGGAGAAAATACATAACACCATTAAATTGGTTTGAATTAAAATATCGGGATTTGGTTGGCCCAGATTTGATGAAAGAGATGGAGGATAAAGTGAAGATTATCCAGAGTAATCTAAAGATAGGCTCAAATCGACAGAAGTCCCATGCAGGTTTGAAATAAAAAGAAATGGAATACCAAGAGGGAGACAAAGTATTTTTAAAAGTATCACCTTAGAAGAAGGTATTACGTTTTGGGCAAAAAAAAATCTGAGTCCGAGGTTCATTGGACCATATGAAATATTAAAAAGGGTTGGACCCGTAGCTTATCAGTTAGCTTTGCCTCCGGATATAGATAAGATCCACAATGTTTTCCACGTATCAAAGCTTAGAAGGTACAGATCGGATCCATCTCATGTTATCACTCTTGAAGAAATAGAGATCCGACCAGATTTGACTTATGAGGAAGAACCAGTTCCAATTTTGGCTAAGAAAACCAAGGAATTGCGTAACAAGAGGATTTCGTTGGTTAAAGTGCTTTGGAAGAATCATAGGGTATGAGAGGCTACCTGGGAAAGAGAAGAGAATATGAAAAAGCAGTTTCCACATCTATTCATTTCAGGTACTTCTTTAAATTCTAGGAGGAATTTCCTTAAGGTGGGAGAATTATAATGCCCCAAATATCGAATTAGGGACTATAATGAAATGATATAAAAATATGAGGATTTATTCGATTAAATAATAGAAGATGAGAATGATTTAAAGTAGTGGTTTAGACTAAATTGAAACAATGGATAGTTTAGAGGGCATTTTGGTCCTTTACAAGAAAATGAATTTAAAATTATTAGTTAGTAAGGTATTAAATCTAAGGAAAAAGGGAAAGTAACACCAAAAAGTTATTTATTTTTCTTCTTCTTTCACGTGGGGGAAGCCTTCTCCATAGCTCCAAAGGTAAACTTCTATTAAATAAGTTTTTCCTTTTGATTATGGGTTGTTTTTACAACCTTAAGTGATATAGAAGCTTAAGGAATAATTAAAGGGGATCAAAACTAAGCTATTGATGAGATAATAGAGATTGAAGAAAATGGATTTTTGAGTGATATGTTAAAATAGGAGTTTTATGGATATTTACTGGTAGATTTGACTTGCCAAAGAGGTAAATGAGAGATTAGAAGTATTGGATAGGATAAAGAACACATTAGGAAAAGTGGTGTGAGTCTTAGAATTTATTGTTCTTGGAAGATTTTAGATGTTTTAAGAGACTAAATGAAGGAATGTTAGTATGGATAGTTAAAGATGAGTTTAATAGCATTGTATGGTGTATATATATAATGAACTTTAACCCCATTTGGGTGATAATCAGGTTAAAAACTAGAAATTTTGGGTAAGGGTATCAGTATTGATAGAATAGTATCGATACTACAGGCTAAAAATAGGGTGAACTTGCTAAGTAGTATCGATACTGATTGAATCAGTATCGATACCAAAGGGGGAATATCGATACCGAAGGGAATGTATCGATACCATTTTGAAACAGAATGCAAAATGGTATCGATACCATATCAGAGTATCGGTATCATAGTATAGCAGTATCGATACCATGGTAAGGGTATCGATACTATGGAGTCAGAAATGTTAACATAGGTTGATATTGTTATAGAAAGTTAATGATATGTCCTTTGAATATTGCTTAAGTATAATGGTTAAAAAATATATTAACATTTGGTATGGTACATGTTTTAAATGGATGCTTGAGTAGATCGAATCCAAGCTCCCGAGATTAGCAAAACAAAGGACAAAGACAAAGTAACTGAGTAATCAGCCTTACTTTTTGGATACATAGCGGGAAAAGCCAGATGAGTGCATTTAATTGTGTAACTATATGATGTACTAATCATATATGTATGACTGTTTAAAAATGTATGTGGTGATTACCAAATAGGCACTATGTGTCAATTTCACGGAATTCATCCTATGTGGATGAATAACCGTTTCGGCATTAAGTGTGCATTTCACGGAATTAATCTTATGTGGATGAATAATCGTTTCGGCACTAAGTGTGCATTTCACGGAATTTATCCTATGTGTGTGAATAACTGTTTCGGCACTAAGTGTGCATTTCACGAAATTTATCCTATGTGGATGAATAACTGTTTCGGCACTAAGTGTGCATTTCACGGAATTCATTCTATGTGGATGAATAACTGTTTCGGCACTATGTGTGCAAAACACGGAATTCATAATATGTTTATGAATGACCGTGTGGGCACTACAGGTGCATTACAAAGAAATGATAATGAATGGAAATAATGAATTGGTATTCGATCGATATATATATATATATATATATATATATATATATATATATATATATATATATATATTGATTTCATTGTATGATTAGTTTTGGCTTCACTAAGTAGTACTTAACGTGTGTTTATTTCACGCGTAGGTTGAATACAAGCTGAGTTAGGAGATCATTATACATCCAAGCCAGAGTCGCCTCATCAGTAACCGTATGACATACCTGTCTACTTTTGATTTATTTTAGTTGGCATGTAATAGAGTTTAGTAAAATACTCTGAATAGTATTAGATTAAATTGTTGTAAAATGGTGGGGGTGTTAGAACATCTCTTTTTGTTATTTTATTTAAGTTAATGTATATTTTATTTTAAGTGAATTAAATGTTTTATAAACGAAACAATTTGTTTACGGGTCTTCGAATGAGGAACAAAAATAATAATGATTTGACATCTGTACCTCATATACGAAACGTATACGGGAGATGGGTTTTATATGAAAAGTCATATCTGTTGTGGGTAGTGGATAGGTGATGGGTTGAAAACCTTACCGCCCCGCATCCGCCTACCCACTAACTACCCACCATATTTTTGGACCTTGTGAATTTAGTTAAAATTTTAGAGATAATTTTATATATCTTAAGATTTTATTGGACATAACTTGTAATTTAACCAAATATTAACGTATAAACAATTTTAGAATTGAATACCATCGTTTTTCCTATCTCAAATTAGTGGGTACGGGTGGTACAGACGGGGACAGGATGAGTGGTGAGTATCCAGTTAGGTGGTGGGTGTAGAGATAGATTTGAGAATGTATTCGCGTGGACGAATGCGGATTTAAATATTTTACCCGTTGTGAGTGGTGGGTAGGTGATGGATACGTAAATATTAGGTGGATATAGGGATGAGGAAAGGGTATCCACACCCGCCTCGCCCGTTTTCCGTCCCTAACTTAACCATTGAGTTAAGCTAGTCATTTAAGTTAATATCACCAAATTTTGTATTTAATTTATATAATAGTGTGACCACAAATTCAATATTTTTTTATGATTATAAAATTCGAATATGTTACACTTTAAATTAATGATCGAAAGCTTAGTCATTCAACTATAATATGAATATATTTTTATTATATCAAACTTCATACGTACTTATATCATTATTAAATTAAAAAATAATTTTTCACTTTATTTGAAAATAAAAAAATAATTATATATATAATCTATATTAAATTATTCAAAAAATTATATTTATAATCTTATAAATATATATTTAAAATATGTATTAAATTTTTAAATCATATTATTTATTTATTTGAAATAATATTAATTACTTATTTGAAATAATATTATTTTTAAATTAGTTATTTAGTTTTAAATAATATTATACAGAACCAAAGTGACAATTGGATCCTAAATGTATATTTTAATTATTTAAAATTAAATAAATAATTTAAAAATAATACTATTTTAAATAAATGATTAATTTTTTTTAAAAAAATAAATATTTTTATAATATTATAAATACATTTTTTATAATGATTTCATATAATTTTTGTAAAAGTATATAAATTATTTAATTACTTTTTATTTCTAAATAAAAGTGAAAAACTAGACTTTTAGTTTAATAATGATAGAAGTAAGTATTAAGTTCAACATAAAAAAAATCACATTATAGTTGATTGTCTCAATGGTTGAATGAATTATTTCTCATGTAAGAGACTCAAGTTCAATTCATATTAGGAGCAAGAATGATTTCTATCCTTTTATCCCCACAGGTGGTAACACAAGTATTGTCGTTAATAGTTTTTAAAAAAATTTAAATTTAGATACTAAAACGAAACAAAAGTGATAATTTAGGTACAAAATGTGTAATTTACCCTTTGAATATTTACTTAATAAGTACAATTTAACTAGGGTGTATTTCTGTGTCGCTGTAGTAGTGTATTGCAGTGTATGACATGCACTATAGAATTTTTTAAATAAAAATAAGTATTTAAATTATTTGGTTGTTTTCTTACTAAATAGCATCTTCAATCTTTTATTGGATTTTTTATTATAATATAATCTTAATTATTTTGAATTAGATAAAATAGCAAGATATATTACACACTTAATAAAATAAATTAGATTTCAACCTTTAAAATAATAATGTTGAGAAAGATAACCATAATTTTTTATATGTACTATAATGAACATAAAAGGTGTAACGCCCCCAACCCGTACCCGACCCGGATATGAGTCCGATGTGTTACATTGACTTTTCAAAGCCTATACATTCATAAAAACTATATGAAATTTTAAACTTTTATTAACACAAAAGCTATATTTACATAGTTAAGTTCAAAACATTACAAAATTTGATCAGAGCATTCGTAAAGTACACATTTTTACATGCCAACTCTTTTGACCCAACAAAATACATACTGTGAATTTACTTTTGATCTAATCTTTGAGTGGAGATATGATGCTCTGTAAATTTCTATTCTTGTTCCTCTTGCTCTTCTGAACGTACGTGTAAAAATGCTTACACGCTAAGTTATAGACTTAGTGAGGCATCATAAAAGATATAATACACTTTATAACATATAACAATATATGCATACTATATTCTATCATGCTATCCAAACTCACTTCATTTCACCACATCATAAGAAATCATAAGAAATTACCTATCAAGAAATAAATGCATTTGCATTGATCATCGTTAATCTTCTTATCTTTTAACCACATATTCTTACACTTTCTATAACATATTTCATGTCACAATATTTATTTATCATTACCTCTTTATTAATTCATGTGCATATGTAACTTAATACAAACAATAATAACATGATAACATACAATCATGCAACCCCTTTTCATATCTTTTATAGGCCCATGTACATTACTGAAAACTTAAGGTATGTGAGTACATTGAGGTTGTGCACATATGTTGTCACCACAGCTCGTATGGGGTCCTACTAGGGGTATGTGAAATTTTGTCCTGAATATCTCGAAGGATCTTTATATGTCTCAAAAGACCTATGAACCCTCGACTCTTGGCATGCCAACTATACCTATGGTTCTCACATCTCATAACATGGGCATTATTATTAGGTTGCTCATTTATTTCTATCACATAAGCACATAACTTATAGCTTTTCATCACATATCATGTAATACTCTAAAAGAGTTCTATATCTTCTTATTATAGTTTTCATTTCACATGTTCTTGTTTTCATATGATCACTAGCTCATGTCACTTTATCTTTTATGTTCACATATCACATTCATATCTCATGGTCATATAAGTTCATAAATCTATATACATATCTATATCATGTAACATTCACAATAATATATAAACATATGCTCATACACCCCTATATCATAACTAACACATACTTCTATCTATGAATTCATGCATTTTATCATTGGAAATAGACTTATCGCAAGTCTTATTTCCATTTAACATCATATGCTAAATAAGATGCACTCGTCTTGGCCTTACTATGTTCTAAATCTACTTTAATGATTTTCTTTCTTTCGATCGAATCTTAACTTGATGGTCATTTCGCAACTTGCTTAGGTTCAATATCTACACAAATATCATTTTTAAGACGATTATCAGAAGCCTAAACCTTATAATTCGATGTTAATAACTTAAGCTAATGTAATGAGCTAATTTTCATTTTTCCCTTTAAGGGAGTATCGGGACACTACGGGTGTATCGGGACACTACGGGTGTATCGGGACACTACGAGTGTATTGGTACCCAAATTAAGTTCGAAATTATATGAAATTTTAAACTTTTATTAACACAAAAGCTGTATTTACATAGTTAAGTTCAAAACATTACAAAATTTGATCAGAGCATTCGTAAAGTACACATTTTTACATGCTAACTCTTTTGACCCAACAAAATACATACTGTGAATTTACTTCTGATATGATCTTTGAGTGGAGATATGTTGCTCTATAAATTCATATTCTTGATCCTCTTGCCCTTCTGAACGTACGTGTAAAAATGCTTACACGATAAGTCATAGACTTAGTGAGGCATCATAAAACATATAATACACTTTATAACATATAACAATGTATGCATACTATATTCTATCGTGCTATCCAAACTCACTTTATTTCACCACATCATAAGAAATCATAACAAATTACCTATCAAGAAATAAATGCATTTGCATTTATCATCATTAATCTTCTTATTTGTTAACCATATATTTTTACACTTTCTATAACATATTTCATGTCACAATATTTATTTATCATTATATCTTTATTAATTCATGTACATATGTAACTTAATACAAACAATAATAACATAATAACATACAATCATGCAACCCTTTTTCATATCTTTTATAGGCCCATGTACATTACTGAGAACTTAAGGTATGCGAGTACATTGAGGTTGTGCACATATATTTTCACCACAGCTCGTATTGGGTCCCACTAGGGGCATGTGAAATTTTGTCCTGAATGACCTATGAATATCCCGAATGATCTCTGTATGTCTCAAAAGACCTATGAACCCTCGACTCTTGGCATGCTAATTATACATATGGTTCTCACATCATATAACATGGGCATTATTATTAGGTTGATCATTTATTTCTATCACATAGGAACATAACTTATAGTTTTTCATCACATATCATGTAATACTCTTATAGAGTTCCATATCTTCTTATCATATTTTTCATTTCACATGTTCTTGTTTTCATATGATAACTAGCTCATGTCACTTAATCTTTTATGTTCACATATCACATTCATATCTCATGGTCATATAAGTCCATAAATCTATATACATATATATATCATGTAACATTCACAATAATATATAAACACATATGCTCATACACCCCTATAAATCATAACTAACACATACTTCTGTCTATGAATTCATGCATTTTATCATTGGAAATAGACTTATCGCAAGTCTTATTTCCATTTAACATCATATGCTAAATACGATGCACTCACATTGGCCTTACTATGTTCCAAATCTACTTTTATGATTTCCTTTCTTTCGATCGAATCTTAACTTGATGGTCGTTCCGTCGTTCCGAAACTTGCTTAGGTTCAATATCTACACAAATATCATTTTTAAGACGATTATCAGAAGCTAAAACCTTATAATTCGATGCTAATAACTTAAGCTAATGTAATGAGCCACAATTCATTTTTCCCTTTAAGGGGGTATCAATACACTACGGGTGTATTGGTACCCAAATTAAGTTCAAAATTCACATGTATCGAGACCTACCTATGTTTATCGATACACAGGTATCAGTACATCCCTTAATGTATCGATACACCATGAAGTTGTTCTTCAATAATTGGTCTTAGTGTATCGATACCTATTCATAGTGTATCGATACCTATTCATAGTGTACCGATATACCCTGTCCATAACATAGTTTTACACCAAAAAATTCAACAACTCTTCATTCAGTTTTCTCATTTAAAGTCCTTTTTATATTACAAAACTCAACTATAACCATTTTAACTAACCTTTATCATTCCAACACCTTATTATCTCCCATATATCATCCAAATTCTTAAAACCAAGAATCTTACTAAAATTTCCATATAATCCAAACTCAGTTTCAACACTTGTAACTTCTTATTCAAACCTATGACAAGTCAAATTCAACTTCTAAATCCATTTATATACCCTTATTCCAAATTTTACTTATCCACTTCTTAACTTAAATCAAACTTACCACCCTTTAAGTTTCTGTACTTCTTTTTAATTTCATACCATTTCCTAATGCTTCCTTAACCAGAACCATGCTTGAATCTTAAAATTTAACCAAAGAAAACCCAACTCACCTTAACTTGTATGCTTCACGGTTGGAGAAGAAGAAGGCTGAAGAAGAGAATGTTTAGAACCTTTGTTTCCCACAATTGGGTTCCACGTGGGTTATAACATAACCTCAATTAATATTTAATTCTTTCTCATGATCAATGACCTTTTTACCCATCCATTTTTCCTTCCTTAATATTTAATCCTATACAAAATTTACCATATAAGTCCCCAAACTTTTCAATTTATCTACTTTGATCAACAAATTCTGAAATATTTCAATTTAGTCTCTAACCCTATATTAAGGATGTTACAAAAGTATTAAATTTAGGCTTAGACTAAATAAATACTTAAACTATACTATTTTTTTGCTTTTGGTGCTTGAACTATTTTTTGTCAAATTAAGTCCCTAAATTATATCATTTTGTTTTTAAGCCCTTAAAATAGTTTTTGGTCAAAACAAGTACCTAATTTTGTAATTGAAAAAATATTAGGACTTAAAACAATTAAATACCTAGTTTTACCAAAAAAAAATAGTTTTAAGTACCTAAAACAAAAAAACATAATTTAGATATTTATTTTTATTCTAAACCTTAAAATCAAACTAGATAAAACATTTAATAATAACATATACAAACCGATAAATAATTAAAATTAAATAATAACAAATCAAATTATAACTACCAGTATATATAATATAATTTAATTTAATTGATTGAATATCCATTAACACTTCAATAAAATCAAATTTTGGTCACCAATGATCTTATTTGGTCTATAAAATAAATTATAAACAAATCAATTGCATGAATCAACTTTCCACATAAAATAATAGCTCATTTAGGCAAAAATATATAATCAAGAAATTATTTATCGGTAAAAAATATAATATATTTCCATTTTAATAGTTTAACTCGAAATAAGTGATTAAAAAATAAAATCTAAGTACAACTATAGTTATAAATGGCAACGGTAGAAACACCGGAGATCAAACTGAAAAAGTGTTTTCACGAGAGAGACAGTTAGAATCCTGCACCGACACGTAAAAATTATTGCCTTAATTATCGTGCATGAATTTCCGGGTCAATTTATGATATTTTTTACTCTGATTTCTCTTTTGGACTTTCAGTAACCGGTTACGCAACCGAGTACCGAGTTCATGACCAGCTACACCAAGTCACTCTGTCGGTGTTCGAAGTGTCGGCACCGACACGCAAGATTTATTGCCGGTAAATGTAGTGGGTTTTTTTTAAGGCTGGGTTGAAAGGGTTTCATTAGATGTTTTGCGGTGCATGATAATGTGGTGGGGACTGGGAGATTTGGAAAGTCTTGATTGCCTGGATTGAAGAGGAATCCGCCTGGAGTGCTCCCATTTCCGTAGGGTGATGTCATTGTACTATTGATCGTGCCTGCACGTGATTTGCAACCCAATGGATCGGGACTAGGCTTCGCACCAAACAATTAGGGAATTTATGTTGTGCGGCTTCTAAAAAATGGTTAAAAAATAACGTGATCTGTTAAATAAGTGACCGGTTAAAATTTAAATCAGTTATATTATATCATTTAACCGAAAATGTTATCAAGTACAATAATATATTAGGTAGCGCTTATATAATGTAATATGTAACACTTATATTGACATATTTTCTAACTAAACAGATATATTTAAATCGGTAACATTACAAATTTACCTATTACATTATAATTATCGGTTTTGATATTTTTGGGTTTGATACAATTTTAAATGTATTGACACTTTATGCGTGCACCTCGTTGTGCTTTCATTTTGGGAAAAATGTATCGACACATATTTAAAGAGTATCGATACATAATGTAAACCTATTTACTAATTAACCAGTATATTTTTACCGATTACATTGTAAATTTACCTGTTTCTGGGTTTTTATTCTTTGAGAAACTGATAACATGGTGGGTTTCCCAATGTTATTCTTTTGTTACTGTAAAGTTTTTGTTCTTTTCTTACTGGGTTTTGCTTAAAATATTCAACTTTTTATATTAAAAAATGAAAATTATAAAATAAAAATGACCACACAAGTACACTTTTTTACTACCGGTTTTTTCATTTCGAGACCGATTTTGTCATATTTTTACCTGTTATATTGTTATGGATCGATACATTTTTATAAAGTATCGACACTTTATTGGCGCTGTAACTTCTTTTCTTTTAAATTCCAAAAGTGTCGATACTTATAATAAAGTATCGATACTTATAATAAAGTATCGACACTTTCAACATATCCGGTAGCTCTTTACCGGTTTTGTCATTTCGAGATCGGTTTTGTCATATTTTTACCTGTTATATTGTTATGGATCTATACATTTTTATAAAGTATCGACACTTTATTAGCGCTATAACTTCTTTTCTTTTAAATTCCAAAAGTGTCGATTCTTATAATAAAGTATCGACACTATCATCATATCTGGTAGCGCTTTACCTGTTTTGTCATTTATAGACTGATTTTGTCATTTTTTTACCTGTTATATTGTTATGGATCGATACATTTTTATAAAGTATCGACACTTTATTGGCGCTATAACTTCTTTTCTTTTAAATTACAAAAGTGTCGATACTTATAATAAAGTATCGACACTTTCAACATATCTGGTAGCTCTTTACCGGTTTTGTCATTTCGAGACCGATTTTGTCATATTTTTACCTGTTATATTATTATGGATCGATACATTTTTATAAAGTATCGACACTTTATTAGCGCTATAACTTCTTCTCTTTTAAATTCTAAAAGTGTCGATACTTATAATAAAGTATCAACACTATCAACATATTCGGTAGCGCTTTACCTGTTTTGTCATTTATAGACCGGTTTTGTCATTTTTTACCTGTTATATTGTTATGGATCGATACATTTTTATAAAGTATCGACTCTTTCAATATATCCGGTAGCGCTTTACCTGTTTTGTCATCTATAGACCGGTTTTGTCATTTTTTTTACCTATTATATTGTTATGGATCGATACATTTTTATAAAGTATCGACTCTTTCAATATATTCGGTAGCGCTTTACCTGTTTTGTCATTTATAAACCGGTTTTGTCATTTTTTTTACATGTTATATTGTTATAGATCAATATATTTTTATAAAGTATCGACACTTTCAATATATGCGGTAGCGCTTTACCTGTTTTGTCATTTATAGACCGGTTTTGTCATTTTTTTACCTGTTATATTGTTATGGATCAATATAGTTTTATAAAATATCGACACAAACCGACAAGCTAAGTTTGCCGGTTGCCAAATTTTTTAATATTTCATCATGATTTCCACCTATTATATTATTATTACTCGATATTTCTGGTAGCGCTAAACCGAATTTGTCAAATATATTTTAATGTATCCAGTAACGCCGTATATTAGCCGTATATTAGTCCGCCTTTCCTGAGACAATCCCAAACAATCACCCATTTAAAAAACAAAACTATCATCTTCACCTATACAAATTTAATAGTAAAGTAGATGTTTCATGTAAGATAATATCATGTTATTATTGAAAGAAATTTTATTATTATTGAAAGAAATTTAATTCAATAATTCTGTTAATATTTTAATTATGTGCATCAAATTAAAATATAAACTAAACATTAGGTATTGTAAACACATATTTTCGTTCGGGATTATTATATTATATAATATTATATATATTTTATATATTATTATATAGTATGAGTTATATAGTATATTATATTATTTATATATATATATAGTATATAGTGTATTATAGTATATATATATTATATAGTATGATATATTATTATAATAGTTTATTATAAAGTATATATTATATAGTATGTATATATATTATAATATATATATTTATTATATTAATATTATATTTAGTATATATTATTTTTTTATTATATATATTACAATATATAATATATTATTTTATATTTTTTATTATTTATTATATATTATATTATATTATAATATATATTATATATTTATTGTAATTATTATATTTATATTTTATATTTATTTATTATTTTAGGTTCAAATTCGGTCTAATCAGGGAGTCTAAATGTAAGGTCCAAGTCCGGAAATCCTAGCAACAAGCCCATTTGCCTGACCCAGCAGATGGTTAAGGTTTTTTAAACCCTAAAATGACATAAGCACCGCATAAGAGAGATCAAGCGGCTGGTTGTGGCACGCGTGCAATCCACGTGCCAGCAAGGTCACCAACCGACCGAGATTCTGGGAACAAACAGACCGAGTTGAAGAAAAAAAGAAGCAAAAAAAGGTGGAAATGTTTCCCCCGATTTTTCAGCAACGAACGTCGAAAAATCGGCTACAAACGAACGTGCAAATCGGGACTGCACCATCCCGTTACAATCGAAAACAACCTCATTGGGGGCTATATATATACACCGAAAAGCCATCGAAGAAGACACATAGAAAAATCCAAGCAGTATACAACAGAAACCACGAAAACACCCTAGAAAAACAAACCAATACACACACAAAAAAACATCGAAGCACCGAGGAAAAACCATCGAAATACAACAAAAAATGAAGCATCACACAAGAAAAAACAATCGAAATATAGCAAAAGCATTCTCCCAAACCAAAAACGTAAAAAATGAAGCTCCGGTCTCGATTCGAAAATGATGGAGGTCGTCGGAATTCGAAAGGTTACCGTTGAACAAAGGTAAACCCAAAACTTTTTTTAGATCTACGCCGATTGAAGTTTTTTCTGGACATTTGGGGGCTAGTTTCGACTTTGGGAGTTGAGGGGAACATTTTGGGTAGTTTAGGTTTTTTTCGGCCATCGATAACAGTGGCCGCAGTGGCAATCCAGGCGGCGGGTGGCCGACACTTGGCCGATTAGGGGGTTGAGTTGAGAGAATATTTGAGAGAGGGAGAGAGTTTTTTGGGAATATGTGAAACTGATTTTTTTTTATTTTAAGGGCTATTTATAGGGATGACCTTTGTGTAATTACCAAATAGTTAAATTATTTCCGCATGCGTAATTCATTTTTGTCACCTGTTGTAATTTTTCCCTTGAATTTTGAATTAATTCAATTTAATCTCTCTTTATATTTCTTATATTTTACAAATTGATCCCTAACTTTTTATTTTTCCTTGCAACTCTCATTTAGTATCAATTTAACCCCTAATTTTTAAATTCTTTTCAATTTACTCCTCCCTAATGTTTTTTTAAATTTAATACCTTGATTTTTTATTTTATCTTGTTTAACATTAATTTTACCTTATTTTTAGGCAAATTTAAATTGATCAAAGGTAAGTAATTCAAATCGAATTTTTAAATTTTAATTTCAATTTTAATTTCCGTAAATAAGACAAGTGCGAAATCAAATTGGTACCGAAAGGGCAATACAAGGGTGCCAATCATTTCTTGACTGTAATAAACTCCCGAATCTGACTAATTTCTGGTCGTAGATCAGATAAATGGTAAGTTAAGGTGTCCGATCAACCTAATTTAAAATGATCGGTGGCGGCTCCAACACATCAAATTAAGTCAAAACCCAATTCTGGACCCACCCGAATGACGGTTACGACAGCTTAACGACTCCGCTGGGGACTAAGGTAAGAGATTTAGGCCAAAACGATTCACAGTTGTCTTCCTAAGTGAACTTTGTAAGTGTGGATTATAATTTATCTTTTTGATCCTTGTTATTTACCTTTGATTATTATTTTTCAAATAAATAGTTGGACTGACGGTTTTCTAATGATTTCATCTTTTTTAAACTCATTCATCTCAGGCTCTATTCCCGTGCTCTAAACCATTTTTTATGTGGGTGTGAAAGCGACACTTTCGTGAGAATTTATTCTCCGTATCGGCCTAGCAAGTAACCTTCGGGATTCATATACCTTATATCTTCGTGTGAATTTATTCTCTGTACGGACATAAGGGAATGTATCCTCTCGAGTTTAACTTGGTTCACATGAGCATGTGATAGGTTTAGGACTGAGTGTCTAGCAGGCCCAAGGGGCACCGGCAAGGAAAACTCGGGTACATCTTTTAGAACTAAACTATGATGTTGCAAGGAATTAGAGCCCACCCCAAAAACTTCATGCAAAACCTAGGATGTTTGATTTATTTCCTGCTTTATATTTTGTTCAAAGCATGCGAATTAGAAATATATGTGGTTAGGATTTGTTCAAGAAAATAACATGTGGGATAGAGATCATGTCCGGGTAGGAACAAAAAACATGTGGGGTAAATATCATGCTGGATAGGAATTTTTATTTTCATTATTATTTTGATTATTATTCCTATTTTACTAATTTGTTTCCTTTCATTTTTTATTTTCTTTTTTATCATTTGCATCATTTAAAGAGGTGTTGATCCACAAAGTGTTCGTTAAAACTCAAATAGTTTGAATTAATGCACAAAGGGGTTATAATGCAAGAGGTAAAATGCAGAGGTACAACTATGGTCAGAAATGACTCATAAGGAAAAATGGGACAATATGCAAGATAAATATGTGCCAGACCTAGATGGCTACACTTCCATCGGCCTCAAACAAAATAATACTCAGGAGTTGCATAACATTTGGGACAGTTGGGGAAAATGAGAAAAAAAAGAGGTTTTGCTAGCTATACGGTGATATCGCACACCTGCTCTATATCAAGATAGACAAACCTCTAATTCGAGCCTTAGTGTAATTTTAGAATCCGGGATACAGTTCCTACACCTTCAACCAATAATACATGGTGCCCACACTTGAAGAATACATTACCATGTTATATTGCAAAGGAATCGGAATGGATCGGGTCTTCATCAAATACATCAAAAGTCAACCTTTCAAGAATGGATTGGCAAAGGTTGCAAGGGTTGATAAAAAATGGGTAATTGATCGGATTCTACATAAGGGTAAAGGAGAATAAATTTATTAGGCTCACATCAAGCAATTAACATCCCGATGAATAGAAGGTAATTGATCTCTTCGTACTGGGTATCTATGGCTTGGTTATCTTCCTAAGAACTTTAGGATATATTGAGGCATCTGTGGTGGAATTATTCGAACAATTGCCTAAAAGAGTAAACCCTGTACCAACAATCCTAGCTGAGATCTTCCGTTCATTAAACCATTGTAGAAGGACTGATGGGGGATGTTTTATAGGATGCACACAACTGTTTCAGGTTTGGATCCATAGTTATTTTTGGAAAACTGATGGGATTTTTTTACCGCCGATTCAGTACGACATACTCTCCTTTGGAGGAATTCCTTACATAAAAATGGTAAAAAGACGTTCCAAATGACAAATGAGAAAAGGTATTTACGCACATACAGAACAAAGATATTATGTGGAGAACCCCTTGGCTAAATCATACTGACATTCTTTACTGGTGTGGAGATTCAGGAGTAGTAATGTTACTTGGGTTGTGGGAAGGAGTTGGTTATTCTTCTCTTTTAGTACTTCAGCAGTATGGGTCACTTCATTTTGTCCCAGTTACACATGAGATATTTGGATCCGAGTTCGCCTATCATGAGGATAATTACAAGAAGAAAGTCAAAGACGTTGTTGAATCATGGAAGAAGATATTTCATACAGATGTTGTGGCTGCCAAAGACATGCTTACTCCAGACTATATGGAATGAAGGAAGTTGAGGAAGAATGATATTGTTCTCATACTAGATCATGACGACACCCAGACCATTAAAGAACATCTGAAACCAATTCCCTCGGAGTTGGAGATAGCAAAGAAGGAATTCGAAGATGAAAAACATGATCTGAATGAAAGATTGAAAGAGTTAGAAGCTGAAAATTTCTAGTGGAAGCTAGACGCCGATACTCAAAAGTACCGAGCAGACAAATTAGAAAAGGAACAGAAGAAAAACTATTTTAAGTTGGAAGATTTGAGAAAAGGGTATCAAGAACATATTCAAAAAATATCAGCTTGAAAAGACCTTCCGAGTATTGGAAAGATGAAGTTGGCAGCTTGAAAAGGAAATTTGAAGGACAATATGACAGGGAAGCATTGAAAATCAATTAAGGACTTCCCAAAGATAGTTATAAGAAAATCAACACTAGAACAAGCAGTTGAATACCAATGTAACTGATCTGGAAAGGTCCCTTCAAAGGCAACAGGAACATGATGGTAAAACTATAGCCGAACTGGAGGTCATTGTGGACAAATTTAAGAAGCAGACAAATAAGCTCCAAATAGTTCCCTTTGATGGAGAGCATCAGTGGCTTTTCCAATGGGAACAGGCTCAGTAAAGGGTGAAGGCTAGGGATCTAGTCATTCAGGATTTCTTAGAGCAGGTACAGAAAGTAGCCCGTCACTTGTATGGTTTGGAAATAGAAGTCGGGGGTGGTTCGACAAGGCATTCAGCTAGTGACAGATGAATCAAGAAGACTTGTCAACTTATTAAAAGTTGTTCAGGGTCTAGAAGATCTAGCTAGAATATATATTTGAATTATTTTTGGTATCTTAGAAATATCACTTTTGTTTCAATAAAGACTATTTATAATAAAATACACATTTTGGATCAATGCCTCAAAAATTTCATACATATTAAATCTTTTCATATTTTGCATTTTCATTTCTTTACATTCAAATTAACTAAAAGAAAATGTCTTATCAAACAAAGGAACAAGCGCTGGACACATATTATTCTCACAATACCCGCACAAATAAGAAGATGATAGAAGCTAAGATTGTTGAACTTGAGGAAAATATACTGACTTGAAGATAAAATCATTCAGAATCATCAAAATACCTTGGATTATATCACTAGGAACCAAGATTCATTGGTTTATCAGAAGGTTGTCTGACCTGAATCAAATGAGTGATCCTGGGGCAGGGGCATCTGAAGGGGTGGTTGTACTACCTACTCCACAGTTAGTTATTTCACCTGGAATCTTACCAGGACTTCAGGGGGACTCATCTGCTGTAAAAACACAAGCTTCTGTAACCAACCCTCAAAATAATTTGGATGATTACCGTGTTTCAGATTTTGATGAGGAAAACAAAACAAAGAAGATAGAGGAAAATATCAAGCATTTGGAAGATCAAATAAAGGCAATTAAAGGAGATGACAACTATTATGAAGTTGATGCTCTGGAACTAAGTTTGGTCCCAGATTTGATTATTCCTCCTAAGTTTAAAGTCCCAAAGTTTGAGAAGTTTGATGAGAACATTTGCCCTTAGGCTCATATTATCATGTTCAGTTGAAAGATGATAGGATATGTTGGGAATGACCAGCTCTTGATTCACTGTTTCTAGGAGAGCATGGTGGGTTCAACCATCCGGTGGCATAATCAGTTGAATCGTTTTCACATCATGACATGAAAAGATCTTTTTAAACCATTATTCGAATAATACGAACACATGAATGACATGAAACTGGATCACATTATGCTACAAAGTATGGAGAAAGATGCATAACGAAAGTTTCAGGAAATATGCACAGCGATGGAGGGATTTAGCTATGCATGTTCATCCACCTTTGGATGAAAAAGAAACAAGGAAGCTCTTCATACATACTTTGAATGCTCATTTCTTTGGGTATCTGATTACAATTACATCCGGAAACTTTTCTGATCTAGTTATTGCTGGAGAAACAGTGGAGACGACCATTAAACAATGGAAGATAGAAGGGGATAAGTCAAGCAGAAGATCTCCCATGAAGAAAGAGAATGAGAGATCAACAACATCGACGCTTACAACACTAGAAAAAGTGTTATGATCTCTAAATCAAAGACAATTACAGTTGTACCGTCAGGTGCTTCTAGACAAGATTTGAGGGAACCAAGGAGAGAAAGAGAAAATAAGTATTTTGATCATATTCTCATGACTTATAAATAACTTTATCAGTAACTTTTTGATACATATGTGGTGTCACCATACTCAGTAGAACCTCTAAAACCTCCAAACCCCAGGTGGTATGATGAAAATTCACATTATGAATATCATGGTGGTGTCCCAGGGCATGCTATTGAAAATTGCCTCACCTTTAAGAGGATTGTTCAAAGGATGCGCAACAAGAACTGGATTCATTTCATAAGTCATAGTCACCCAATGTTGCATATAATCCTTTATCTAATCACCAAGAGACTGGGATTAATGCAATTATCGAGGAGAAGTGTAAGAAGGTCAAGACCAAAGTTTTCAAAGTGAAGTCACCTCTGACTTGGGTATGGAGGCAAATGATAAATGTGGGGTTTCTTGCACTGCACCCTAGCACATCAGATAAAAAGGTGGCATTCATTGTTGTTATCACAACGAGGACAGACATGATGTGCAAGAAAGTATCAAATTTAGAACCTTGATCCAACTAATGATGGACAGGAAAGAGTTGGAATTATACGAAGAAAGCAATGACACTCCAGGAGCGGATGTTTGTGCAAATAAAGATTCATCTAAAAAGAGATACGGTACGGGCCGCCCTTTGATAATCACTCCTAAGGCGAAGATAGTGGATAAGTCACCAACAAAAGTGGTGATAATAGCACCAAGACATTTCCCTTATAAAGACAATAAACAAGTGCCTTGGAAGTATGAATGCCAAGTGAGTCTTGTAAAAGAAGATATCAATAAAGTGGGGCATTCTATTGGGAAGTGCTACTCCCAGAAGTCTAACTTACCCCAGAGAATGTTTGAACCATTTAAATGAGATGAACCAACAGTTAATGAGCCAATAAAAGAAGAATAAGTTGTAGAGTTCCTAAAGTTTTTAAAACACATTAAATACAACGTGGTGGAACAGATATATAGTTTTTCAACTCGCATTTCAATGTTGACTTCATCACCAAAAGTCACTTCTCCTCTATTTTTGGCGTTAAGATCAATGAACCGGCTTTTGTCCCCGGTCATGTGTCTTGAGCATCCACTATCAAGGTACCATGAATTTGGATTTGTTTCCCGTGCCTTGTAGCAATGCTCCTTTTCCTACAAACATACATTAATTTCTAATTTTTGGTACCCAAATTCTTTTGGGTCCATATTCATTAGTTTCCAAAATCCTAGTCCCCTTAGGTATCCATTTGTGTAGGATATCCTTATCTTTAGTAGTAATGAGCTCTTTAGGAACCCATATACTTCTAACGATTTTTCCATTAGAGGTTCTTTGGGGACCTCTATGATTGTAGTTTTTAAAACTTTTTCTAACAAAGTTGGATTTTGAATTTTCTCCATTTTCAAAATGTTTTGTTCCAACTTTATCAAAAGAAGCTTTAAGATCATCAATTTTCTTTTGATGGTCATCATTGACCTTTGAAATTAAATTTTGCAAATCCAAATTTTTCTTTTCAAACTCTTCTAGTTTGATTTGCAAATTTTTTATTTTACTTTCAAGATCGTTGTTGGTTTTGGATATGAGTTTATTTTCATTTTTCAATTTTGAAACATAATTTTTATATTTTAAAAATAATTTCTCATAATCTGAAGCCAACCCATTATATCCCTCTAATAGCTCATCATAGGATAAATCATCAAAATCAGATGAGTTAGAGGTTACCTTAGAATCTTCCCCGAATGCCATCAAGCACAAGTTTGCTACTTCTTGATCCTCTTCATCGAAACCTTCTTCATCGCTCCATGTAGCCATATGAGCCTTGTACTTATTCTTTGATTGACCCTTTCTCTTTAATTGTGGGCAATCATATTTGACATGCCCTGGCTTTTTGCATTCATAGCAAATGATTGGGTCATTCTCTTTTGGTTCATTTTTTAGGCCTTCATTTCATTTGAATTTTCTCCCTCGGTAAGGTCTCATCATTTTTCTGAACCGTTTGGCAAACAATGCCATTTCCTCGTCATCGTCATCTTCATCCGAATCACTCTAATCTTTTGTGGATTTGAGAGCAACTCCAATGTTTTTCTTCTTCTCCTTCTCCTTTGGTGTCTCTTCAATCTTATCAACGTCCACCTCATCTTCAAGCATCATTTCATGAGTGAGGAGTGAACCGATTAGCTCTTCAAGAGTTAAGGACGTTAGGTCGTTAGACTCGATTATTGCTGTCTTTTTTTATTGCCACGATTTTGGAAGAGAGTAGACTAATTTCCTCACAAGCTTTTCATTTGAAATGATCTCTCCATATGATTTGAGGCCATTGACAATCGTTGAGAATCTATCCGTCATAGCTTTGATATCTTCATTTGGTTTCATCCTGAAATTTTTATAGCTATGCGTTAGAATACAAATTTTAGATTTCTTTACCTCATCGGTACCTTCATGAGTGACTTGAAGTTTGTCCCATATTTCTTTGGTGGTTGTACAAGATGAAACTCTTCTGTATTCATATGGTCCAAGAGCATAAAATATGATATGAATGGATTTAGAGTTGAGCTGGAACATTTTTGTCTCTCCTTCAGTCCACAATCTTGGATGAGTAAGAGGCTTGATGTATCCTTCTTCTACGACATTCCATGCTCCCATGTCACTTGCTTGAATGAAGTACATCATCCTATTTTTCCAATAGGCATAGTTAGCCCCATTGAAGAAATGAGGCTTGTTGACGGGCATCGAATCGAGACCAGAGTCGAAGTTTGAAGCGGAGGCAATTGATGACTTTGATTATCGATATAACTCTTCCCGAATCGACTCAAGAGTCGATTAAACCTTCAAATGAGTTAGGCTCTGATACCAATTATTGAGTTAATCGATCGATGGAATCGGCCAAGATGGGGTGAATTGGCAATTAAAATTTTGGTGGTAGCTTTTACAGAAAATTGAAAAGATTTGCACAGCGATTTAGAGTGGTTCGACTTTATCAACCAAAGTCTACGTCCACTACCTTAGCTATCCACACTAAGGATTTTCCAACAAATTCACTAATTTGTTATTTCTTTTGAGGCCAAAGAGATAACCTTACAACACCCTCAAGAATATACCCCAATTCTTGAGAACACTCTTTTCTCAAAGAGAAGATTACAAATTTGCAAACTTACAAGAAAAACCTCACAAGGAAAATATGTTTGCACAATTCTAGAACAAAGAAAGAACACTTAAGAATAAATACAATTGAGCACAATAAGTGTTCTTGAAAGCAAGATGAATATTGAATGAAAAATAGGCTTGAAATGCTCAAACTTGTGGTTTGATGCTTTCTCTTTTATTCTAGTTGCTTGTTGTTGATCAATGGCTTCTAAGGTGTTTAAATACACCTTAAATCACTTCTGAACGTTGGGGATGATTAGTGGAGTCAATAGAGCCGTTTAAGTGTGAAAACAATTAATTAAAACAGTTGGGAGAGTCAGTGCATCGATGCATACCCATGGTGCATCGGTGCATCAGTGTAAAATTCAAATATTTTGACCGTTGGACCCTTAGTGCATCGGTGCACTAAGAGTGCACCGATGCATCAAGTGCATTCGATGTTTCAAAATAGCCATAGTGCATCGATGCATGGCTGGTGCATCGATGCATCAAATGCATTCGATGTTTTCATAAAATCCTTAGTGCATCGGTGCATGGTAAGTGCATCGATGCATGAATTGCATTCCATGTTCAATTTAATTCATGGTGCATCGATGCATGGATTAGTGCATCGGTGTATCACTCTGAAAAATTGATTTTAGGCTTGATTTTGATTCAAAATACTTTGTGAAAATTGTTTTAAAAAATATATTAAGTATAAAACACAATTTTACACATTTAGTAAGGTTTGAAATTGATCTTAAAAGACTTGGAGTAATAATTTGATATTCGATTAATTGAATCGAATATATTTAGAAAATCATTTGTAAAATCTTAAAATTCATTTAAACTGATTTGTTATATCGAAATAAAAAATGTTTTCAACAATCTCCCCCTTTTTGATATAACAAAACATTTGTGTTAATTTAAGATTTTCTAAATTTGAAATCAATTTTGAAAAATTACTCCCCCTTATATAACACTTCTCCCTTAAAACATAACATTTCTCCCCCTTTTTGTTAAATCAAAAAGACTTAAAATTGATTTATACAAGGTTTTGAAAAACATAGTCAATTGATATATATATATAGCTTAAGCTGCTAAGATCACAATCAAAAGAGAAATTAGCCATTAGTTTTTCAATAATAATAAAATGTGAAATGGTAAATTGGTCATATTTCAACTAAAAGGTAATGATGCATATATTGAAACAAACCAAAATATATATATGAAATAAAAGTTCAAATATCCATCAAACAGTTATCCAACAATCAAAGAAAGACAATCCAAAATGTTTTAACAATTTAAATTCAAGTTCAACCCAAAAACAATCAAAGCAAAATAAGTCTATTCATCCATAGAAGGATCGGGAGGAGGAGGAGGGTAACAAGCTCTCATCTCAAGCGTGAGTGCATCCAAACGATCATTATATCTTGTTGTCGAGCTCCCAAGGTAGAGAACTGGGACTCAATGAATGTGAAGCGCGAATCCATGGACGCATACCGTAAATCAAATGTCTCCAAAAACGAACGAAAATATTGAGGCATTTGATCTTATTGTGGAGCTGGTTCCGATGCAGGCTCCTCATCAGGTACGTGATCATCGATGTCTTGCATAAGTTGTTGAAATTCAGGATCATCGTCAGAAGCCAGAGCCGGAGGAGGAGGAGGAGGAACACGAGAGGAGCTAGGAGCACTCGTGAGGAACTAGCTCCCGGAGTTTGTTTTCCCGGGTCTAAAAACCCATTGACCGATTACCTCGTCTTGTTTCCAATCCGCTTTCTTCAAGGATGTGAGATTGATTTGATTTTGGAGTGGGATAGGATTGTCGAGAGAGACTTCTAGACCAAGTTTGATAAAGAGATTACTAAGAAGACATCCATAAATCAATGTTTCAACATGTTTTGAAGGAATAATGTTTACGATGTCCACTAGTTGACTGAAAATAATATGGGGCAGATTTATTTTGATTTTATTTTTAATACAATACATCCACCATAAATCCCTAGCACGAAGTGTGGAATACCTACCTCCGGATGGTCTAAACCACCAAGAGATCATCAAATGGAGAAAACAATCATGATGAGATAGTAGAGTACTAACACTGGAGTTTGGAACATATGGATATTCCACATTTTCATTCTCATTATATACACCACTATCATCTAACCCAAATCGGAAAGCTATAGTCTCGGGGTCAATATTAATATATTGGCGTAAAAGATAGGATCTAATGGCTATAGTTCCACATTGAGTTTCATTTTGAATACACACCGCATTGGAATAGAAAATGCGGACCAATTGTTGATAGACGATAGGTTTAAGCTGAAATAATTTATCAAACTTCCAAGCTTTAAGAGTCGGAAGGTAATCGAAGTCAATGTCAACCATGGTTTGAAGCGAAGGAATACGCTCTTCGCGAATTCTATAAGTTTGGAAAGAATTTCTATACCTAGAGTACAATTCGTCTCTACGACGCTCATGCATGTTAAAACAAGATCCTAATAGAGTTGAAGGTGGAGGAGGAACGGGATTAGGAGGTTGGTTTGAACGAGAACGACTTGACGAAGTCCTAGGGCGTTTAGGATTAGACATTGTTTAGGAATCGAAAAATGGAATATAACCTGCAAATTGAAACACATGTATGCACAATAATCAATCCCAAAACTCAATTGAGTCCTCAATAATTCAAGGTTCTCTAAACCGAATCCTAATGGGCAAGGTTTTGAAAACTATAAAATAATATTTGTAAAATCATAATATGTATAGTTTTCATAAAAACAACATAATTAAATAAAAAATTTATTTCAGATTTTTGAAAAAAAAATTATTTCAAAAATTTAAAAATTTATTTAATATTTATGAGTTTTTGATGAAATTAGTTGTAAAAACTAGTTTGTAATCATCAAACTATCAATGCCCAATATAATGTTCATCCTAGAACTAATTAAAACTAGTCTTAAGATAAAAAATTAATAAAATAGGGTTTTCGAAATATTACCTTGTAAATTTTGAATTTGAGAGGAATTGATGTTGTTTTGCACGATTTGCTGATAAATGCAGGATTAGGAGTTGAAAAACTCAAGGATTCCAACAATATTTTGTTGATTTTAAGCAAAAGGAGATTTTAGAGAGAGAGAGAGAGGCGAACAGCGTGAGTGTTTTAGAGTTAGGTTTTGAGAAGATGAAGAAAAACAAGGGTTTTATCTAAAAACCCGACAGATGCATCAATGCATAACCCCGTGCATCGATGCACATTCAAAGCGTGCATCGGTGCATCATCATGATGAATCGATGCACATTTAAAGGTATGCATCGATGCACTGTTAAGTGTATCGATGCATGAAGCACAGAAATGTCAAAAATCCATTTTAAACACTTAAAATGCTAAATTAATTAGCTCTAGTGGTATTGGCAACTCATATATTGAAAATTAATCATGTTCAATCAATCAAATTAATCTTTAAACAATATTTGAACATAAAATTAATTTTCACCAAATAGCATTAACTCCCCCTAATTAATAGCAAAGAATGCAATCAAAAATTACCATTATAAGCATTTTTCATTTATTCTTAAAAGTGCTAAAATTATTTTAAATACTAAGTGAAGATAGGTCAGTTAAACCTAATTTCTCCTAAGTGTCCAAAATCTTTCCTTGTTTAAAGGTTTTGTAAAGATATCCGCTAATTGATGCAAAGTATCAACAAATTCTAGAACTACATTTTCCTTAGTGACATGGTCTCTAATGAAGTGATGTCTTATTTCAATGTGCTTAGTTCTAGAGTATTGGATGGGATTTTTAGTGAGACAAATAACACTAGTATTGTCACACTTGATAGGAATGGTACCTACTTCAATTCCATAATCTAAAAGTTGTTGTTTCATCCATAAAACTTGTGCACAACAACTACCGGCTGAAATGTATTCCGCTTCAGTGGTAGATAATGCAACACAATTTTGTTTCTTTGAAAGCCAAGAAATCATCATATTTCCAAGGAATTCGCAAGTACCGGAGGTGCTTTTCCTATCTAATTTGCATCCTCCATAATCCGCATCAGAAAAGGCATGCAAGCTAAAGCTAGAGTCTCTAGGATACCAAAGTCCTAAACTATGAGTGTCCTTAAGGTATCTAAATATTCTCTTAACAGCTAGTAAATGTGATTCCTTAGGACATGATTGCAATCTAGCACATAAGTAAACACTAAACATAATGTCCGGTCTACTTGTAGTTAGATAAAGCAAAGAGCCAATCATTGACCTATATAATTTAACATCTACACATTTACCTCCTTCATCTAAGTCAAGCTTTGTTGAAGAGCTCATTAGAGTGTCATGAGGTTTGCCATTTTCCAGTCCAAACTTCTTGCGCATATCTTTGACGTACTTAGCTTGATTGATGAAGATACCATCTTTTCTTTACTTGATTTGGAGTCCCAAGAAAAATTAGAGTTCCCATCATGCTCATCTCAAACTCACTTTGCATTAGCTTAGAAAATTCTTGGCAAAGAACATCATTAGTAGAACCAAATATTATATCATCAACATAAATTTGAACTACTAATAAATCTTTACCTTTATGCTTTAAAAACAATGTAGTGTCAACCTTCCCTTTTGAAAAACCGTTTTCAATTAAAAAGTTTGACAATCTTTCATACCAAGCTCTAGGAGCTTGTTTTAAACCATAAAGTGCTTTTGTCAATTTAAGAACATGATCTGAAAATTTTGAATCTTCAAAACCTGGAGGTTGTTCCACATACACTTCTTCTTTTATAAAACCATTTAAAATGCACTTTTAACATCCATTTGATATAGTTTAAATTCATGAAAACATACAAATGCTAATAACATTCTAATTGCTTCCATCCTAGCTGCGGGAGCGTATGTTTCATCATAGTCTATGCCCTCTTCTTGAGTATACCCTTGAGCAACAAGTCTAGCCTTGTTTCTCACTATATTACCACTCTCATCAAGCTTATTCCTAAATACCCATCTAGTACTTACAGTAGATTTATTACTAGGCCTTTCAACTAATGTCCATACTTTACTTCTCTCAAATTGATTTAATTCTTCTTGCATAGCCATAATCCAATGTTCATCATTTAATGCTTCTTTAATATTCTTAGGCTCTATGCATGAAATAAATGCAACAAAATTACAAATATTTCTAAGAGAATATCAAGTTGTTACCCCTTTTGATGGATCACCTATAATCTCACCATCCTTGACATAGTTGTACTCTTTTGGATAAGATACTTCCCTTTCTTCAATGGTTGGATTCTCAAGAGGATCATGAGTTTCCTCATCTTTCGTTTCTTCCTTTGATGATGATTCTCCAACGTCGTATCTAACGTCATTTGTATTTATAATACCTACATCATCATTCACACAAGAATCCTTCCTCGGAAGGGGATTATCATCGAAAACAACATGTATAGACTCTTCTACAACTAAATTTCTTTTATTAAATACTCGATAAGCTTTAGAATTTAAGGAATAACCTAGAAAAATTCCTTCATCACTTTTAGCATCAAATTTGCTAAGGTTTTCTTTACCATTGTTCAAAACAAAACATTTACATCCAAAAGGATGAAAATAGCTAATGTTAGGCTTTTTATTTTTGAAAATTTCATATGGAGTTTTCTTTAAAATTGACCTAATCATTACTCGATTTATAACATAACAAGTGGTATTTGTGGCTTCCGCCCAAAAATATTTTGGCAAATTATTTTCACAAAGCATGGTTCTAGCCATTTCTTCTAAAGTTCGATTTTTCCTCTCAACAACTCCATTTTGTTGAGGGGTTCTAGGTGCTGAAAAATTATGGCTAATACCATTAGAATTACAAAACTCAATAAATCCAAGATTTTCAAATTCAGTGCCATGATCACTTCTAACACTAGTTATAGAGTAACCTTTTTCATTTTGGATTATTTTTGAAAATGTGATGAAATGTTCTAATGCTTCATCTTTAGTACTTAAAAATAAAACCCAAGTATATCTAGAATAGTCATCTACCAAGACAAATGCATATTGTTTTCCACCCAAGCTAGTAGTTCTAGTTGGCCCAAAAAGATCTATATGGATCAATTGTAATACTCTACTAGTTGATACGTCATTAATGGATTTAAAAGAAACTCGCTTTTGTTTTCCTTTAGCACAAGCATCACATATTTTATCATTATTAAATTTTAGTTTAGGCAGCCCTCGAACCAATTCTCCTTGAACTAACCGTTGCAAAACACTCATGCTAGCATGTCCTTGTAACTTCCCTCATACCGGGTTAGTGATCAAATTGTGAGATTTTAATTTCAGTGACCAAATAAGATAAATTGAAAGTTCATGAACTGGATTAAAATATTTGGAGAAGGATAATTTAGCATATAAGGAAAAGTTAATAGGGAAAACTAGTCTTTTATCAAGTAAATGAATTTAATATTATTTGGGGTTATCTTATAACCCACGTGGATGGCATTTGGGAGAAAAATGAGAGTTCTAGACATTTCTCTCATCTTCTTCTTCTTCTCCCCGTGAAGCCAAGCTAAAGGTGAGTTTTCTTGTGAATCAAATTCTTGATGAATTTAAGGTTGCTTATTGATCCTTAGATAATAACTAAGCTTAAGGAAAGCTTAGATTATCTTAAAACCATAAGATGAGGAGTATAGGAAGAATTAAAGAAAGGAAGTAGAAAAGTGAAATCTTGAAGTAGAGTTCATAATAAGAATTGAAAGTGGGATTTGACTTGTCATAAAGCTAACGAAGAAGTATGAGGTGTTAGAATTCAAATTAGAACATGTTGGAATTTGGGTTAGATTCTTAAATTCTACATGGAGAATTATATTTCTAAGTTTTAGAAGTATTTAATGGATAATAATTAATTTAAGTAAGAGTATGTAAGTTAGGGATATTAAAAGAGGGGAAATATAAAGTGTCAAGTAGAGTAAGAAGAGATTTTCGTGCTTAAATGACATTTCTGGGCAATGTGCATCGATGCACATTCATTATGCACCGATGCATAAATGATAAATCCCAGAAATTTGTTGAAGGTGCATCGATGCATATGAAGTGCATCGATGCATTAATTTAAATACAAACATCGAATGTCGTCAGTGCATCGATGCATAAGGAGTGCATCGATGCATTTCTAATAAAATGAACATCGAATGCCCTCAGTGCATCGATGCATCAGGAGTGCATCGATGCATGCCTCCATTAAAAGATGAAAATGGCTTTTCTTTTAGCCTAAGAAATGATAGTTTAGAATATACTAATTAGTATACTGATAAGTATCAATGAATTATTATGTAGATTCAGAGCCTAAACGAGTTCCGGAATCATTGACAAGTAAGATCGATAAAAAGGGAAGATGAGAGATTGGAATGGACTAGTGAGGCCAGGTGAGTGCATACAAGTTAGTTTATGATGTTTAATGGAAATAAGACTTGCGACGAGTCTATTTCCTATATTATAATGCATTAATTTATGATCATAGGCATATGTTTGATTTGGGTATATGTGATATATTACAATATGTGTTAATGATTGTGTGAATACATGTATTGTGATAAGTATAGGAATTAATATGAATGGTCTATATGATTGCATGGGAATATGAAATAGTTTATATGATAAGTGGCCATACATGTTAATAGTATAAGTGATCAATTATAAGAATTTATATAATAGATTTATATGACTACATGAGAAAGGTGATGAGTTAAATAAGATTAGACTAGAGAGTAATATGAGAATATATATTAGTGAAGGGAATTGAGTATAAATGATGATACCAAACCATAAGATAAGTATTTACTTATAGGATAATATGATATTATATGAATATATATAACTTTATGAGGAAGAATTGGGTGTTTATGATTTAGGTATGAAAATGATCTATGCGTAAGTATATTACGTGATTATGTGACTGTGTGAAATAGAGTAAACTAGGTAAGTATAAGATATGTAATATATGGCTATGGAACAAAGTATGTAATAATACAATGTCATTTGATTTATGATTTTGGTATGTGCATGGAGACATGAAATGGATATAGGTTATTATATATGTTACATGATTATATGCATGTGTGATATATGCTATGAGACATGCCCAATGTGAAAAGAAATAAGCCAAGTGACTATATGAAATATGTGAGATATGAATATAAAATCATATGAGAAGTGAAAAGAATTACATGAAAATAGACTAAGTGATTACATGTATATGTGAAAGAAGCTATGAGCTTATATGAACATGTGATATGATATGGAATACATGATTACACATACATATGGTATGTGAAAGAAGAGAAATGACAAGTAATGTGAACTGTTAAATGACAATGCCCATGTTATGTGTCATGAGAGCTAGGGGTATAGTTGGCATGCCAAGAGTCGAGGGTCTATGTGGTCCTTCAGGACATATATGTATTCTTTGGAACATGTGTGAAGTCTGGTGAGACACATACTTGATCCCTAGCATATGTATATGATTCTTAAGGAATGATATGTGGTCCTTCGGGACATTGTGGTCCTTTGGGACATATATGTATTCTTTGGAACATGTGTGAAGTCTGGTGAGACACATACTTGATCCCTAGCATATGTATATGATTCTTAAGGAATGATATGTGGTTCTTCGGGATATTGTGGTCCTTTGGGACATATATGTATTCTTTGGAACATGTGTGAAGTCTGGTGAGACGCATACTTGATCCCTAGTATATGTATATGATTCTTAAGGAATGATATGTGGTCCTTATGGACATTATTATATGGAACTACGGTGCAATTCTACATGGCACTACGGTGCAATTCTATGTGGCACTTTGGTGCATTTATATGAGCTGTGGTGACAGCATTAGTGCACAACCTCCATAAACTCACATATCTATAGTTCTCACATATGTACATGAGCTAATCCAGAGATATGAACAAATATATGTTAGTGGTATGATAAATGTTATAGAAATGATATATGTTGTGTGTATAGTGTTTGATTGAAAAGGTTAAGCATAAAAGTATGTGATTACATGATAAACTGTTAATGATGAGTTATGTGTATGTATGTATTTACTGTAATTAATCTGATATGATTTTATATGATACGAAGAAAGCATGTAATTTGGTATAACATGATAGAACAGAACATGCATGTATTGATATATGTTATAAAGTGCATTATAAGTTTTTATGCCTCACTAAGTCTTCGACTTAGCGTGTGATTGTTTCACACGTAGGTTTCGAGAAGAGTAAAGAGTAATGCAGAGCAAGACAGGTCAGTTCTCCTTACCAAATGTCAGATCAGAAAATATATGTACTGGTTATAGAGTGTAGTTGGCATGTAGTCTAAAGATATAAATTGTATGAACTCTGATATATTTTGTAAAGATTTTGAATGAGTTAACTGTTATCAAGGTTTTTAAATTACTTACTATTTTATACGAATAAATGTTTGAAAAGTCAATGTGACACTTCGGACTCGTATCCGGGTCGGATACGGGTTGGGGGTGTTACAGTCCTAGTCTCCTATGCCATAACCAACTATCATGCTCATCCTTAGCAACTAGGCACAAATTAGTCATATTAATAGAATCTAAATGCACCATGTATATGTTTCCTATTCTATGACCAACAAGCATAACCCGATTAGTTGCAATGTCAATGACTTTACAACCATTAATATCAAACATGACATTGAATCACTTATCACAAAATTAACTAATACTCAATAGATTATGCTTTAATCCATTCACATATAAAACATTCTTAATTTGTATGGAAGAGGTATTACCAATAGTACCAATACCTTCAATGTGACCTTTTGAATTATCACCAAAAGTCACTTCTCCTCCATTTTTGGCGTTAAGCTCAATGAACCGGCTTTTGTCCCCGGTCATGTGTCTTGAGCATCCACTATCAAGGTACCATGAATTTGGATTTGTTTCCCGTGCCTTGTAGCAATGCTCCTTTTCCTATAAACATAGATTAATTTCTAATTTTTGGTACCCAAATTTTTTGGGTCCATATTCATTAGTTTCTAAAATCCTAGTCCCCTTAGGTATCCATTTGTGTAGGATATCCTTATCTTTAGTAGTAATGAGCTCTTTAGGAACCCATATACTTCTAACGATTTTTCCATTAGAGGTTCTTTGGGGACCTCTATGATTGTAGTTTCTAAAACTTTTTCTAACAAAGTTGGATTTTGAATTTTCTCCATTTTCAAAATGTTTTGTTCCAACTTTATCAAAAGAAGCTTTAAGATCATCAATTTTCTTTTGATGATCATCATTGACCTTTGAAAGTAAATTTTGCAAATCCAAATTTTTCTTTTCAAACTCTTCTAGTTTGATTTGCAAATTTTTTATTTTACTTTCAAGATCGTTGTTGGTTTTGGATATGAGTTTATTTTCATTTTTCAATTTTGAAACATAATTTTTATATTTTAAAAATAATTTCTCATAATCCGAAGCCAACCCATTATATCCCTCTAATAGCTCATCATAGGATAAATCATCAAAATCAGATGAGCTAGAGGTTACTTAGAATATTCCCCGAATGCCATCAAGCACAAGTTTGCTACTTCTTGTTCCTCTTTATCGGAACCTTCTTCATCGCTCCATGTAGCCATATGAGCCTTGTGCTTATTCTTTGATTGACCCTTTCTCTTTAATTGTGGGCAATCATATTTGACATGCCCCTGATTTTTGCATTCATAGCAAATGATCGGGTCCTTCTCTTTTGGTTCATTTTTTAGGCCTTCATTTCGTTTGAATTTTCTCCCTCGGTAAGGTCTCATCATTTTTCTGAACCGTTTGGCAAACAATGCTATTTCCTCGTCATCGTCATCTTCATCCGAATCACTCTCATCTTTTGTGGATTTGAGAGCAACTCCTATGTTTTTTCTTCTTCTCCTTCTCCTTTGGTGTCTCTTAAATCTTATCAAGGTCCACCTCATCTTCAAGCATCATTTCATGAGTGAGGAGTAAACCGATTAGCTCTTCAAGAGTTAAGGACGTTAGGTCCTTAGACTCGATGATTGTCATCTTCTTTGATTGCCACGATTTTGGAAGAGAGTAGACTAATTTCCTCACAAGCTTTTCATTTGAAATGATCTCTCCATATGATTTGAGGCCATTGATAATCGTTGAGAATCTATCCGTCATAGCTTTGATATCTTCATTTGGTTTCATCCTGAAATTTTCATAGCTATGCATTAGAATACTAATTTTAGATTTCTTTACCTCATCGGTACCTTCATGAGTGACTTGAAGTTTGTCCCATATTTCTTTGGCGGTTGTACAAGATGAAACTCTTCCGTATTCATATGGTCCAAGAGCACAAAATATGATATAGATGGCTTTGGAGTTGAGCTGGAACATTTTTGTCTCTCCTTCACTCCACAATCTTGGATGAGTGAGAGGCTTGATGTATCCTTCTTCTACGACATTTCATGATCCCATGTCACTTGCTTGAATGAAGTACATCATCCTATTTTTCCAATAGGCATAGTTAGCCCCATTGAAGAAATGAGGCTTATTGACGGGCATCGAATCGAAACCAGAGTTAAAGTTTGAAGCGGAGGCCATTGATGACTTTGATTATCGATATAACTCTTCCCGAATCAACTCAAGAGGCGATTAAACCTTCAAATGAGTTAGGCTCTGATACCAATTGTTGAGTTAATTGATCGATGAAATCGGCCAAGAGGGGGGTGAATTGGCAATTAAAATTTTGGTGGAAGCTTTTGCAGAAAATCGAAAAGTTTGGCACAGCGATTTAAAGTGGTTCGACTTTATCAACCAAAGTCTACGTCCACTACCTTAGCTATCCACACTAAGGATTTTTCAACAAATTCACTAATTTATTCTTTCTTTTGAGGCCAAAGAGATAACCTTACAACACCCTCAAGAATATACCCCAATTCTTGAGAACACTCTTTTCTCAAAGAGAAGATTACAAATTTGCAAACTTACAATAAAAACCTCACAAGGAAAATATGTTTGTACAATTCTAGAACAAAGAAAGAACACTCAAGAATAAATACAATTGAGCACAATAAGTTTTCTTGAAAGCAAGATGAATATTGAATGAAAAATAGGCTTGAAATGCTCAAACTTGAGGTTTGATGCTTTCTCTTTGATTCTCTCTTGATTCTAGTTGCTTGTTGTTGCTTGTTGTTGATCAATGGCTTCTAAGCTTGTTTCAATACACCTTGAATCACTTCTGAACGTTGGGGATGATTAGTGGAGTCAATAGAGTCGTTTAAGTGTGAAAACAATTAATTAAAACAGTTGGGAGCGTCAGTGCATCGATGCATACCCATGGTTCATTGGTGCATCAGTGTAAAATTCAAATATTTTGACTGTTGGACCCTTAGTGCATCGGTGCACTAAGAGTGCAACGATGCATCAAGTGCATTTGATGTTTCAAAATAGCCAGAGTGCATCGATGCATAGCTGGTGCATCGATGCATCAAATGCATTCGATGTTTTCATAAAATCCTTAGTGCATCGGTGCATGGTAAGTGCATCGATGCATGAAATGCATTCGATGTTCAATTTAATTCATGGTGCATCGATGCATGGATTGGTGCATCGGTGCATCACTCTGAAAAATTGATTTTAGGCTTGATTTTGATTCAAAATACTTTGTGAAAATTGTTTTAAAAAATATATTAAGTATAAAACACAATTTTACACATTTAGTAAGGTTTGAAATTGATCTTAAAAGACTTGGAGTAATAATTTGATATTCGATTAATTGAATTGAATATATTTAGAAAATCATTTGTAAAATCTTAAAATTCATTTAAACTAATTTGTTATATCGAAATACAAAAATGTTTTCAACAATATTATATAATATTATATATTTTATATATTATTATATAGTATCAGTTATATAATATATATTATATTATGTATATTATATAGTATATAGTATATATAGTGTATTATAGTATATATACTATATAGTGTATATATATATATATATATATATATATATATATGTGTTATATATTATAATATATTATATATATTATTATAATAGTATATTATAAAGTATATATATATATATATTATATAGTATGTATTATATATATTAAAATATATTATATATTATATTAATATTATATTATATTATAGTATATATTATTATATATTATATATATATATATAATTATATATTATATGTATATATTATATTAGTTATATATTATAGTATATATTATATTAGTTATATATTATAGTATATATATTTATATTATATATCATAGTATATATAGTATATAATATTATTTATATATTATTATTATTTATTATATTATTATATATATATTATATATTTATTATAGTATTATTATACTTATATTTATTAATTATTTTAGGTCCAAATTCGGTCCAACCAGGGAGACCAAAGGTAAGGTCCAAGTCCTGGAAGCCTAGCAACAAGCACACCAGACTTAGTGGGCAAGTTGTCGTGCCCAGCAAAGGAAGCCCATCTGCTTGACCCAATAAAGTTTTAGGGTTTTATAAACCCTAAAATGACATCAGCACCGCACGAGGGAGATCAAGCGGCTGGTGGTGGCAAGCGTGAAGGCCACGCGCCAGTAAGATTGTCAATCGGCCGGGATTCTCATAACAAACATACCGAGTTGAAGCAAAACAGAAGCAAAAAAGGGGGAAATATTTCCCTCGATTTTTCAGCAATGAACGCCGGAAAATCGACCACAATCGAACGTGCAAATAATGATTGCACCATCCTGTTGCAATCAAAAACAACCCCATCGGTGGCTATATATATACACCGGGAAGCCATCGAAGAAGACAAAGAAAAACCCAAGAAATATACAGCAGAAACCACGAAAACCATCGAGAAAAATGAACCAATACACACTAAAAAGGCATCGAAGCAGAGGAAAAAACCATCGAAATACAAAAAAATGAAGCATTGCATAAGAAAAAATAATCGAAATATAGAAAAAGCATTCTCGGTTCGAAAATGAGGGAGGCCGTCGAAATTCAGAAGGTCACCGTCGAACATAAGTAAACCCGAAACCTTTTTTTTATAGATCTACACCAATTGAAGCTTTTTCTAGGCATTTGGGGGCTAGTTCCGGCTTTGGGGTGTTGATGGGAACATTTTGGGTAGTTTAGGTTTTTTTTGCCATTGGTGGCGGTGGTCGGAGTGGCGGTCGGGGCGACGGGTGGCTGACACTTGGTCGGTTGGGGCGTTGAGTTGAGAGAATATTTGAGAGAGGGGAAGAGTTTTTTTAGAAATGGGTGAAAATGATTTTTTTTTTTTGGATTTTAAGGGTTGTTTATATCGAGGGCCTTTATGTAATTATCAAATAGTTAAATTATTTCCGCAGTCCTACAGTTTTGATGCATATTCATTTTGGTCACATGTTGTAATTTTCCCTTGAATTTTGAATTAATTTAATTTAATCCCTGTTTATATTTCTTATACTTTGCAAATTAATCCCCTATCTTTTTTATTTTTCCTTGCAGCTCTTATTTAGCATCAATTTGACCCCTAATTTTTAAATTCTTTTCAATTTAATCCTCCATAATGTTTTTTTAATTTAATACCTTGATTTTTTTATTTTGTTTAACATTAATTTTACTTTGTTTTTAGGCAATTTTAAATTGATAAAAGGTAAGTAATTTGGATCGAATTTTTAAATTTTAATTTCAATTGTAATTTTCGTAATTAAGACAACCGGGAAATCAAATTGGTACCTAAAGGACAGTATAAGGGTGCTAATCATTTCTTGACTATAATTGACTCCCGAATCCGACTAATTTCTGGTAAATCGTAGGTCATATAAATGGTAAGTTAAGGTGTCCGATCAACCTAATTTAAAATTATCGGTGGCGACTCCAACACATCAAATTAAGTCAAAACCCTATTTCGTATCCACCCGAAGGACGATTACGACATGTATGATTTAAAAAAATTAAAATTTGGATACTAAAATGAACCAAAAAGTAATAATTTAAGTACTAAACGTGTAGTTTACCCTTAATAATATCTAGTATTTTTTATAATTTTAATTTGTGTTTAAAATTTAGTTGTTTAAATTTAAAATTGATCTAAATTTCAAACTATAAACAAACGACAACAAATTTTGAAAATATCGCGGGTGGGATTTTTTTTGAAAGAATGCAGTTGTTTGAAATTTGGTATAGGATAAAATTGTTACGAGGGAGTGAAAATTTCTATAAAATATATTAAAAAATGGAATGTATATACAATCGTATACATATTTTTTTAATCTAGAATCTCTAAGGAGAATAATATTTCTTTTAAATATAAAAATCATTTAATTAATTTTTATCTGATACTTTTTAAAAACAAAAAAAAATATTATTTTGATAAATAAATATTAAAAGTATTAAATCTACAAATAACTAGTTTAGAGAAATTTTTAGAAAGGAGATCACGTTTTTACATTAAAAATAAAATAAAAAAGGGTAAATTATGAATTTAGTACCTAAACTATCAATTTGGATCCGTTTTACTATCTAAATTTTCAATTATTTCAAAATTTTATGTTAAATTTTGAACGAGATACTAAAATGAAAAAAAATTAAAGTTTTTTAAAGATGTGATACTTAAATGAAACAAAAATTAAACTCTAAGTATGATTTTGAAAATAAAAATAAAAATTTAGGTACTAAAATATACCAATATTAATAGTTTAGGTGATAAACACGTAATTTACTCAATACAAAATTCACAAACCCATGTATTAATGCATGCATTATTATATTAAAAACCCTATTAGTTTTTTTAGAAATAACCCCAAATCATACTAGTTAGAAAAATGTCTTAAACTGCCTATGTAGGATGATCTCGAATTTTATAAAAAGAGAGATCAAATCTCACGTTTTATATAAAGTAAGTTTCATTTTTTACTACTGTCTTTTTTCAAAATTAAATGACTTTATCTGAAAAAATTGATAGATCTTACGCTCTATAAAACGCGAAATCCATTAAACATATTTTATAGTACGTGAGGTAACACGTGAATATTTTAAGAGTATTTTTTTTATTTGGGTTATTTCTAAAAAAATAATTAATGATGTTTTTAATATAATAACGCCATTAATGTGTCCCACCGGCAAAGTCTCTGATAGCACATTTTTTTGTCTGTATATGGTTGATGCTTCAAGGTGGACCCACCGAACACGTGATCTGAGGAAATCAAATGATTCTAAGAAATCAAATCATTGTGGGTACTTTCGTCTAAGCAATGACAGCGTGGCAGGATATAATCAGTCCAGGTAGACAAAAGTTATCCGAGGTTCGGATCCCGAGCCAAGATCACGTGCCATCCGACCCCACATCATGTGCTTGCTACTCTTTTCGCTTGAAACTTCTTACTGCACTGAACTTAGCTGGAGATGAGCGAGCTATGGTTCGCTCTTATGCGATGGAAACCAAAACGTTTACGCGTGAAATGGGTCCCGCGTAAATGTAAACGAAAACACTTTTTTTTTAATTTTTAAACGACATATTTAATTAGTTGATCATATATTTTCGTTTTATTGTATTTTCTATTGTTATGAGTTCTAGATTTATTAAGAGATCGTTTGATTCATGAATATAAGTTTTCCTTTAGGAATAAGAATTGAAAATATTATATTACAATGTTGTATTATCTTATTTGTTTTGTTTAGTAGTAATGTAAGATTATAATGTTCAATTTAAAAGATATAATATTACTTGGATACATATTTTATGAAATTGTCTGTATGGTATATATTTTTTCAACAAGTTGAACTTTAATACAAAATCATAAATATTTAAATGAAAATCTATAAAAATATTTCTATCGTTACACTTTATAAATTTTGATAAATGATATATTTAACATATGATTCATATAATTAGAATGTAAATTTTATATTTTTAAATAATTTTCATAAGTACCATATTTATTTATGTAAAATATAATATAATATAAAAATAATATAATGATATAAAGTGGATAAATATATTATTTTTTAATAACTCAAAGTTAGATTTTATTTTAAATAATTATATTTTTTACAATAATATCATTTTTTATGTAATAAAATTATAAATGATTAATATATTAAATATTAAAAATATAAAATAATTTTAACTACTCAATTTATTAATATTTTACTAAATTAAAAACTTTGCATAATATTATTATTATGTTTATAATTTTGAGTAAAACACAGAGAACAAAAATTGATAAAAAAATCCATGTAAAAAGAATTCACTGATTCATGTGTATTCTTATTCAGAGTGACAAGAATTGTGTAATACCTAAGATTTTAGATGTAATAATATTCCTATCATTTTAACCAAAAATTGATACTATTGATAATAAGTTATTATCCGATAATGATTTTTTTCGCAACCAAACATGATAATATAATTCTAAAAAAAGAATATTTCCTCAATATTGTTATTTTCCGCAAACCAAGCACTCCCTAAAAGTATTTTGCTTACTTCCGTAGAATCTTTAATCTTCCTCTTTTCTAAATAAGATTATGATTAGAATTAAAATTTATAAAAGTATATGTTTGACGTACATTTGAATAATACTTTAGGATTAACTATTTCAAATATCACCAACCTTTAAGCGCTGACTCTTTTATACCATCAATATTTTAATTTTATCAATTTTGACACTAACGTTTACTTTTAAGTGAAGTTATATCACTCTGTCGTTAATGGTTTAGCGTGAAAATAATATGGCAACCACATGCAGTGACGTCGCTGACATGGATGTCACATCTAAACGACGTTGTTTTGACGTTTCTGTTTTAATGCTTAAAAGATCCAAAATAACGTCGTTTTGGTTGAACTCATTTTTCTAGGAACTAAACTCAAATTTTCCCGTTATTTTTTCCCTCATCTTCATCTGCATCTCCTTTTTGGGATTTTTGTGGATAAAGAAACGGCAACGGACATGATGTGCATAAGATTTGTTAAAGTGAAAGTTTTGGAGCTCTTTTGACCTCTAATGAACGTTAATTCGATTCCATTAAAATAAGCTTTCACTAACATGTCCATGGAGTAACCAATTTCCGGCCTTTTATTATTGGAAAATTTTTTAGATTTAAGAAGGGTTTAGTTGGTTGCCGACAAAAAATAAAGGAAGAAAAATATGTTAATTATCGGTTGTTTGCTTTAATAGTTATAGAATCACCTGATTGACTTTTAATGTTAAAATTGTGGGTTTAGGTTCTAATGGAGCAGGTGAGGAGAGACTTTGAAGATGAAGGATTGAAAGTAAGAAAGGGTCCCTGTGTTGGCTCCGTAATCCTTTGAACGAGCTGCGTTTTGCGACGTGAACGTTTGACCGTACATTATCTTAGGTATTTTGGTTGTCAAGAAACAAATCTTATCCATCAGGTCTTTCCGTTTGGTTGTCAAGAAAACCATGAAAAATGAGATGCAAATGAAGATCAAGAGGAAGAGAGGGAAAATAATGATGAAATTTGAGTTTAGTCTCTAGAAAAATTAAGGTTCAAGCAAAATGATGTCATTTTGGGTCTTTTGAGTATTAAAACAGAAACATCAAAATGACGTTGTTTAGATGTAACATCAACGTCAGTAACATCATGATATATTGTTGTCATATCACTATCTTGTTAAATCATTAACGACGGAGTAATATAATTGTACTTAAACATAAATATTAGTGCTAAAATTGATAAAATTAAACCGTTAGTGATAAAAAAGAATGAGCGCTTAAAGGTTTGTTAAGTGGAAGGTAAAAAAGAATCATATATGATACATTATTAGTATTTTAAATTTTATATAAAATAGATATTTTTTTGTTCAGTAAAAGGTTGTTATATTTCAAGATAAATATTAATATTTTCTATTAATTTAGAATAAATATATAATAATATTTATTTAAAAATAACTTTGAATTTCTTGATATTAAATATTTTGAATAAAATTATTTAAAAAATCATACTTATGATACGAACATACCAATTATTAAATTTATAATATGATATCACAATTTGCTCCGCTATTTAGTCGGGTGCTGCTATCTGGAGGTTGACTCTAATTGATAATTTTGGCCATGCCATGTCTATTACCAGTTATAAAGGACATATTAGTCCTGAAATTATAGTAAGCTAACCCTGTCTTTTCCTTCATCAACTCCATGTGTATGTGACAGCTAATACATCCCTGTAAATTTACCACTTACTCCTATATATATCAGAATTGTTGTCAATAGCATATCATGTGAGCATCAACATTCATCAAGCCTTTTGATTTTCCACATAATTTGTCAAACTTAAAAGAGTGTTTGAGTATGAATTAATTAAATGGCTTTTGTGTACTACGTGTTTACAAATATCTAATCGGTGATGAAGATTGAAGTGTGGTCAATTAGTGACTTAAAAAATAAACCCAAACATTTAATCATATTATACCAAACGACCCCCTATGATTAACCGAGATCATCCTAACCCAATCACAGAGGTACATAGCCCCTTTTAATTTTTTTAATATAATAATATTTTAGAACCTTAATAATTTAAGTTTAAACTTCAATTAAATTAAAATTTAGTTTTTTCTAATTTTTTTAGATTACTTAATTAATTATTATTATTTTGAACTTAACTAATTTATCATTCCTAACGTTTAAATATAAATATATTAAAAATATTTTACTTAAAATATCCAAACATGAAAGGAAATTTGTTATTAATTAAAATATTTGATTTAATTGAGGCACCATTGTAAATGTTGGAAAAAAATGATAATTTTGGAGCTTTGAATAAGAAATTGATCCAAATGTTATTGAAGAAAACGTGGAACCAATTGTTGGTTCATAAATGTGGAGACGTGCACGATGTTGGTAACGTGAATGTCTGAAACAGTCTAGTTCTTTGTGAGCTTGCGGATATTTTTACCCAAATAGAACATATCTTTTCAAAATCTGTTTTGGAATTAAAAAGATAAATATTCAAAATGTTTCTTTAATCAAAACAGTGATTTTGGAAATTGTATAATTGCTTGATTCTCATTAATGCTTCATTAGGTCAAAAAATTTCCAATTGTTCACGATGTGAACTTTCTATAAATACCGTGTTAACTTATTAGGTTAAACACAATGAAAAATAACTCAAAAACCAATTCAAATGAATTATTTTCTCTAGTTTTTTGTGATAGGCGAATACAAGGAATAGTTCGTGAACTCTGCAGTTGTGCTATTGTGCGCCAATCATCTTGTTGTTGTATCCTGGGAGACAAACAATCAAAGATCTCGAGCACCAAAAAGTGGCCGAAAAGTTGTCTTAATGAAATTGTATAACTGCATAACTCAATTTATTTCTATTCATATATTTATGGTTTTCTATTCAAATTATTTAATCGAATATTTTCTATGTTATTAATTGTGTTTGTTTCATTCTCGATCATGTACATGAATTTTACGACGTAATCTTGCCAAAGAATTGAATATCGTTTGTCGTTAATCATATGAATCACCATGAAAACAAATTATAATCTATAAAATATTTGATTTTATGTTTTCTTTTCGTCTCAAATTATTATACGTCTAATAGAAAATACATGGACTGACACATTTTACTAATTAAATTTTGTTGACAAGATATACACAACAAAACAACTTTTATCTTCTTGTCTTTAAAGGGAAGGAACGGCACGCTTACAAGTCATTATTGTTTTACAACATATGCTACGTTAACATTATATTATACTATTCTATCTAAATAAACATTTAATTGTACTAAAATGTGCCAACATTTGCTATTAATTGTGATAGTTCTGCAAGGTTTAAGAATTTAGTTAATCAACTCGTCAAGTAGACTTAATGATTAAATGGATGTTATTATTCCTAAATGTCCTGAATTTAAGTAATTTCGTCTGTGAGCGTACATACATTATCAATGAGCATAAAACATTTTAAATAAATACAATCATATAATCAGAATAAATATTAAAAAATTTATATTAGCATCTTTTAATGAACTTGGTATTACTATTTGCGTTATTATCTTATTTTTATTTTTTAAAAAATTCAAATCACTTTTTTTTAATCTAGGGTAATTACATGACAATAATTTTTTAAAGATAACTCTTAACCTTTCGACATTGAACACTAGTCTTCAAAAAATAACATCAATCCCTTTATCACGGAGTCTACTTGGTTCATGTCATTCAAACCACTTAAAAGAAATATAAATAGACATTATTTTAAAAATATTAACACTAATTTAAAATGATATTATATATTAAATTTTAAATCAGGATATCGCAATCTAATTTTTTTAATTCCTCTCATGTGTATATAAATCATGTCATATTTATAATCAATCTTAAGGGAGAAAGACACATGTTTATTTAATTTACATTTGCATCCCATGTGCACTATTCAAAAAAGAAAAAAAAAGAGAATTAAAATATTTTTCAGGCTGATTAATTAAACAACAAACTAGAAAATGCCTCCTGTCAATATATTACCAATCATCGATTATATATAATAATTTCCAACATAAGAATTATTTTTGCAACAAAATAAATACCTCCAAAATATAAAATTAAATTATTTACCATCACATTAATACAAAAAATTCATTCTCTTAGAAGTTTTGAGTTCAAGTAGTTATGTATAGGATATTTACATCATCAATCGATTAAAAAGAATCGTGAACCTGTACTATCTTACAATCATTTAAGAGTTAAGACTACTAAAAAATTGAACCATTGATTAAGGCGTATAACTCTTCTAATTGGCATAAATAATAATAAGAATTGTTAGCTTGTTAAAACCCTAATATGATTTTTTAATGACCAAACGTTAAAATCAAAAACTTCTAGTTACCATTTTAGTATTTTACCCAAAAGTTTTTAAATGTTATGAGCTACAACCGTAAACGAAAAAAAAGTGAGAAAGAAACTTCAACATCAAGACAAGTAAAAGACAGCTAGCAATGAAGGAAGCTCACAAATCACAATTACTACCCCTCTCCTCTTTAAGAGCCTTGCTTTCCTTCCTCTTCACCTTTCAAAACTTGTCTTCTTCAATTCAAGGTATCTGTTTCCTACAACTCACTGTTTCTTCTTCATCGTCTAACTCTCTGCTATTTTGGCTTCAAATTCCACTTCTGCTTTCAACTTATATTCTGTGGATGAATGGATTTCACTGTATATTTCAGCTATCAAAGCAGTTTATGTACTAACAATTCAATTCCTTCAATTACTGCTTCAGGTTTCCCGAGAAAATTCTCTTCGTTTTCCTCCAACTTATCTCTTGTTTCCGGAAAGTTTTGCTAATTGACCGGTGGCTAAGGTTTGCTTCAGAATCACTCTATCTTCTTTTTGTTTATCAAATTTCGAAATATAACTTTAAAAAACAGTGGCCATTTAGTAATGGCTACTGTAACTAAGAAATTAAAATGACAAAGTAGTAATAATTTCATTTTTTTGTTGTTGCAGGTTTGTTTAAGTTTTTCGTATAAAGTAAACATGGTTGGATCAACGGATTTCATTGACGAGATAGATTGTGGAAGCTTCTTCGACGACCTAATGGACTTCCCTAACGGAGATGTCGAACTCGACTCCACCGCCGCGTTTCCTAGCATTTGGACAACTCAGCACGAGTCATTACCTTGTTCTGACTCAGTTTTTTCCACCAACAGTGCTTCCGACCCCTCCACTGAAGTTTTTGTTCCGGTTAGTGTAGTGTTTTATTTTTTAAAATATATTTTTATTGAAAGTAGTTTTTCTGCTTATTAAGGTTGATTTTGTGAGTGAAATTTAGCTAATTTTAATTATATATTCTATACTATACGGATTAAATTTTGCAAACTATTTCAAATATTAGTTGGAATATCCAACTAAAATGAGATTTGAATCTGGTGATTTGGTTTTTGCAGTATGAAGATATTGTTCAATTGGAATGGATGTCAAACTTTGTTGAAGATTCTCACCGTGGAGCTAGCTTGACAATTAAGAAAGAAGAATCCTCTTCCATCAGTAAGGTAAGATCTAATAAGTCCATCTTTCTTCTTGTGTCATGGATCGTAAATACTTCGAGTTATATAAATTTTTACTCATTCATATATTTTTGTTGTGTTTGACCAAAATTTACAGGCATCCCATCATCAATACCAGACTTGCAGTCCGATTTCAGTTCTTGAAAGTAGCCGCTCCTACTCAGGAGCGAAACCATTGGCATGCAGTCCTGAAACGGCTGCTCCCGGGAAGCGCAGGCGTGCCCGCAGCAAATGTCCTTGTCCGGCCAAGTTCAATCATTTTCAGGGAATTCCGCTGATCTCCCCAACTTCATCCGTCTGTGAGCGCAATATTCCTCAGCCCTTTGCTTTCCCGAAGGTGCCATCGGATTCTGAGAGCTATGCCGAGTCCCGGCTTCTGATCAAATTACAGAAACAAGTTAATGCGGAACATAAGAAGAAGAAGAAGAAGAAGATCAAGCTATCACTTTCAGCTCCAGCAGGCACTGCTGATGATAGTGAACATCCAACGGCACAAGCTGTTAGGAAATGTATGCATTGTGAGATAACAAAGACGCCACAATGGAGGGCAGGGCCAATGGGTCCGAAAACCCTTTGCAATGCTTGCGGCGTTAGATACAAGTCCGGCAGACTCTTCCCAGAGTACCGGCCTGCCGCGAGTCCGACGTTTGTTCCGTCATTGCACTCAAATTCTCACAAGAAAGTGGTGGAGATGAGAACCAAAAGTTGTGCACTAGCACCTACCACAACAATGATCGACAACAATTCACCAGAACTGATTCCAAATAAAAGCAACCCTGCGTTGGATTATATATAAAGGTCCGAGCCAACACATCCAATCATGGGTATCGTTATATACCTCGAAAGATCATTCAAATGCATGAAAAGCTTCATTATTTTATTTCTTTGATCTTTGTTGTTTTTTGCTGTACAGGGTTGAAATAGAGAAAATAGGAGCAATAGATGGCCAATATTTAAACAAGAGAGATGTGTGAGAACTTTGAGGCAAAAAGGGTAGAGAAAATGGAAACTTTTAGCAGAGTTGTAGGTTTTAGCAACGATTAGGTCCTTGAGATGCCATTAATTATTGAAGTTTATATTTTTTTTTTTGTGTGAGAATTCTTAATTTTCGCTGTTCATTTGTTTTATAAATCTCCACTTGTAAAATTATTCTTCAAAACCCAGATTTTGTATTTTGGCCGAATATGTCAAACAAAAATGTAAAACATAAATACGGTCGGAAAACAAAACAAGAAGCATTTATTAATGTTATAAGTTGTTTATGGGAAAAAAATCCAATAGTCGATCATGAAATTACAAAAGAAAACAAAACACCAAATAAAGAAAAGCAAAATAGATAATGTCAATGGGGTATACAGACCAGCATATTCTCATTCATAGCACTTGGTATCATGAAAACTTTGAGGCTATAATAATGGAGATCTTGTAGTGACTTCTGCTTGTACCAAAAAAGGTTGACATATTTGCCTGCTTAAACTTGGGGAATTAAGCTCAAGGGTTCCTGTAATTCGGAGTTGATCGGGAACAAGTTACACTGTCCATGTTGTGCCATCAGCTGGTCCACAAGAACCATGCGTACCATGGCTTCGACCATCGGCACGCTGATCATCCAAATCAAAACCATAGACAATCCGAAACGGTAATGAGATATATTGTTTGGAAGTGAGGATATGAAATCGTAGTTTGAATGGAATCTGTCTTCGAAAAAAGGGCAGGCAGCCAGAAAGGATCACAGATAGGGGGATGGTGGAAAGAAACACAAGGTGATATAAACCATTTGAGAAAGATGAGAATGGAGAAAAGGAAAATTATCATCCAAAGAAAAACCTCGTGGGACAACACAAGGATCATGACGACCGCGTTGCTAAC